>NW_017674533.1:86962-93382 GCF_001879085.1 Nicotiana attenuata
CCTTAGGAATCCTAGCCTTTGTCTCCTGAACTTGTCTAGTACCTTCAGTGACCCGGATTAGGGATTTTTCTATTTTTTTTGCTCATGTTTTAAATGTTTTTTTCTTTCTGGTTGTGGATTGTGATAGCAACATATCTTCTATCAGTGATATCTACTATTTTTTTCTCTTGTTCAATGTTAATCTTTCCTTGATAGCTTAAATATGTTTGCTTGATTACTGATGATTAAACCAAGATTGCACTTGCAGTTGCCCTAGTGGCCATGAGTACTTATTAAAATCTGGGACTCACACTTGGTATGCAACTTTTCGATGATGCCAAAAGGGGGAAGAGATATTGTGCTTTACATATTCTGAATAAGTGATATTTATAACCTAAGTAACCTGGTCCTTGATGATAAGTGAATTTTCTAAATGTTGTATTGATGGATAAGCTAAGTTCTTACAGGATCCAAGTAAGTAAAAAAGCACAGAGTTTGTCATCATCAAAAAAGGGGAATTTGTTGGCCCAAGAACAGGTGAAGTTTTGAAGATTGACAAAGGAACTCAAACATACTCAAACATGGACCAGGTCCATCTTGTGAAGCACAGTCATGATCAACCTGTACATGTGAGATGCACGTGAAGGAGATAAATCTAACTGATCAAGAAGCAATATCTCCTGATCTGATCGAAAAGGTTGCATATTGGACAAGGAGAGAAAGACTCCTTATATGAAGAGAACACAGTTTAGGAAGGAGATAGTGTTAGAGTTTGAGATCACCTTGAACTCTTCTACGATAGAAGAGTAGGATTTGAATCCCAATCAATCTCTGATTACTAACCTATTAAATATCAGTGTTGTTCTCTTTTACAGGTAATGCACATAAGCAGAAGTTAAACTTAAATTGAGAGCAAAAGAGCAAGGCGATTTTGCAAGCAATTTATGTGTGATTCAAGCGTGCAATCTTGAAGCTACTTGAACAAGATAGAAGAACTAGTTCCAAGAGTCTGTCTTTTATTCTAGTTCAATTGTAGTAGATGATTTTATATTATACCTTTCAGCTTTCATAGAAGCAATTGTATTAGGTATCTAGAGTGTTCAAGTTAGAGTTAACTTGAAGTTGTTGCAACAGTTGAGGCTTTGTGACACAACGGTATTAGAGTTAATCCTTAGGTTTACAAAGAGTTTTGTAAATGCTGTTTTGGCTCAGTGATTTTAGTGGAAGTTTGGGAAAATCCTACTGAGTAGTAGGTCGCGGTTTTTTCACCTTTTGAGCCAGGCGTTTTCCACGTAAAAATCTCTGTGTTCTTTATTTTCTTTATTTATTATTCCGCAAACAGTAGTAGTTGGAACACATAGAAGAACCAGATCCTTCTATAGTTCAGTTAAGCGAAAATTGGTTACCACACAAATCACCCCCCTTCTTGTGTGGTATTGACGTTTAAAACATCACATCATATCCAACAACAAAATATTTCACAAGTTAAAAGTTCAAACATCATTCAATGAGTGTTACGTACTACATCATCTCTATCTCCTCTACTAGAAGCTTTGTCATCGGCATGGTTCGAAGGATCACGATGAGAAGGATTAGCATCCGGGGAAGGCTCACGAAACCGGGAAATGGGGAAAGCACCACTAGCAAGAAGAGTGGCCAACTAACCTTGAAGGACATTAAATTTTTGGTCCCTCTTTTCTAGCTGAACTTGAAGGGTATCAAATTGTTTCTCTCTTTTTTGTTCTCTAGCCTTTGTCTCTTCAAGCTCTGCTATCAGCTTTGTGATCTTCTTCTCCATAGACGAGAGAGTCAACCTATCAATTTCCTCGCCGCAGGAGGAAGTCCCTATACCTTGCAATCCAGTCCTGTAGCGCCGGAATGATCTCTCTGGACGACCGTATGCTATCCCCTTTTTAGGACCACTGACAACATCCAACCATATCTTCTGCGCTTCTTTGTTTGAAAGGGGTGGTCGCTTGCTTGCTCATTCGGTGGCAAGCTCTGAGTGTACTCCTCCACATTAGTCTTGTAGCAACCCTTTATGAAACATACATATGTAGTCTACGCCCTGTACTCGATCCATCTACCTGGATCTATAAGTACCTTCTTCTTTCGGATGTGAGTCTCCATGAAGAACTCATCATGAGTTATCTTCCTCCTATATTTTTTTCCTACAAATATAATAAAATATGTTAACTAAATTAAAATATATAAATATAGTTCGATAAAAATATATTTAAATATTTTAAGGAATTACCAGCAGTCTCCTCGCAGTCCCCATGCTCCTTGCACCCACACAGTGCAAGGAGCCACCTTTTTCAGATGCTCGGGCCTTCTTTCCCTGTTCACTCCTCTTCTCGAATTTCTTAGTGGTCCATTGCCTCAGTAGATCCTCCCATAAATGCGGTAGAACCCGTGAAGGCTTCTTGATTTTCTTCCCAGCAGAACAGAAGGAATCAGATAGTCTCTTACGATATTTGAACACAAAATTTGCAAGAATGGAACTGTTATGCCGGTCCTCCCAGGCACACTTAGTCTGCAAATGAAATGTGTAACTTTAGATGAAAATATTGTTAGTGTAATGCTTATATAGATAAGAATTGTATTAAAACCTTAAATTGGTTAAAAATTTGCTCCACGAGCTCAGGTGGAAATTCACTCCAAGTCGCAAAGGGTGCATCATACAACCGGCCAAGAGTTTTAGTGATTATCTTTGTAGTCTAATGATTAGGTATGAACCTGCAACATAGCAATTACATTGAATAAACAAGACTAGCTACTATAATTCAGCAAAAAAAAAAAGTAATAAATAAATCTTACCCATTGCCCTCAGGCCTGATGATCATCCTATGATAAAGATCATACCCAGTTCCTCTGGATAATCATCCTCCGACAAATCTGAAGCGTACGTAGAAAGGTAGGCATCTGGATCAACGCTACTATCCCGAAGGCGCAGTTTGGAAATGCTAGGAGACGAACTCCGTGGAGAGGGAGACGGGGTCGCTGATGAAGATGGATGCGATCTACACCCCTGATGCAATCTGTATCTCTATTGTGATCCAAACCACTGCTGCGATCCAAGTGGCTGAAATCTAGATGGATGCGATCCAGCTGGTGGTGAAGCAAATGGAGCAGATGAGGGGCGTATCACCATACGTCCATGTGACTACTGACTCGGTGGACCCATGTAACTATATGCAGGATCATGTGGAGGAAGCGAGGTATAGCCTTGTAGTGGAGAATGGTAAGAATACTGTTGGGAGGGCGAATGGTAAGTAGTCTGATGAGTTCATGGATGTGATGGAAAAGATGTGTGCCAAGAAGAATACTGCCGACCATCAGCAACGGAGGGATGCAAGTGTGGAGTGGAAGGAAGCGAGGGTGTAGCACCATCTTCATTATCAATAGGCCTTTTGTCCATCCTAGACCTACCTCGACCCCTATCGGTCATCTCCATAAATTAAAGAAAATCTTAGAATTGAGCATATAAATCTAAATAAGTTGAGAACGCTTGAAAAAACTAACATGCTAGTCGTCTTCGAAGTATCCTTCCTCGTCCAAAAATTCTTCCTCTTCACTTATTTCATTTTCATCAGTTGATTCTTCATCCTCATTTTCTATGACTTTTATTTCCTCTCTATCAACTTCTTCTAATATGCATTAAGGATACTCCAAGTCATTTTCTAACTGATAATCTACCATTTGGTTAACACTTGAGGTATCATTTTGGTAAGCAACATCTAGCACATTCTCAACTTCCACCCTACCAACAGGCTTAGTTTTGATTACAACCAACCAATAACCTTATCCCCCCGCAATGGATATGGAGCATAATACACTTGCCTAACTTTTTCTGAAATTATAAAATGGTCATAGTGATCATACTCCCTCTTTTTATTAACCTCAATTATGTTGTACTGCGGGTGTACATTTGTACCTCTTCTAGGCGTTAGGTCAAAACACTTACATCGAAAAAGTATGATCTTCTTATTTGGCCAACCTGAACATGATAATTCTAGAATCTCTTTGATCATACCATAATAATTATTTTTCCCATCCTTGTTGCTTTCACCACCTTTGACACACCCCGCTGTTATTGCTTTTTTATACATGGAACATTACTCGGTGTGAAATTTGTAACCATTCACAAAATACTTAGACATGCAGGTCCCCAAGATATATCTTTCAAAATTTGGTTAACACCATTATTTGGATTATTGACCTACATGTAGTGTTAAATAAATCACAAGTGAGAAAGTATATTCATTAGTGACCAAGCATGTATATTCACATGTGAGAAAGTATGTAAGATGCACTAACACACTCTTTAAACCATGCCTCAAATGTAGAATATACAACATCATGGCCAAATTAACTCACGAAGTCACTGAGCGACACGTTGAAAATTTTGTTAGTTACATCAACCAAATTAAATAGTAGTCCATGTAAATTAATCTTACGTCAACACTTATTTAAGAAAGGGTTGAACTTCCGAAAAAATTAGCAACGCATGATTTGAAGCTGATTTGTACTCCATACTACTTAGGCCCCTTTTAAATCGATCTTTAGAACCTCGGTCTTGTTGATTGAACATGGACATTGGTGGATATAATGGATCATTCTCAATCACGATATTGTGCCGATCGGGCCTATTTTTAGCACATGGCACATGATTGCCGAAGTAGTAAGAACAAAAATGGCCAGTTTCCTTTGCTAGATAGGCTTCACATATGGATCTTTCAATCCTATTCCTCTGTTTAAAAAATTGTTTACACTTGCCGATAGTCCTGCACATTGTCATATTAGACGATAATGTTAAAGAAAATTACAAGAATGAATCAAGGTTTGATCATTATCTCTCGAATGGGTACATTCACCTGTATTAAATCGGCCCTCCAAGTTGTGTCTCGTGTACAAGGTGAATTGGAAGATGTTCCATCACATCAAATCAACCACATGGAAAAATCCTTTCCAGCTTATTACTGATTATAGGAATGTTCCGATTCATTTGAAATAGGTTTTCTTCCCTTAATGTGGTAGAACATAAGTATGTGAAGAACAAACTTATCTCAGTGATGGGTTTTTAGATATTTTCAGGCAAACCACAAAATGCAATTGGGATTAAAGTTTCCATGAAGATATGACAGTCATGAATTTTCATATGATTCAGCTTTCCCTCAACCATATCAGCACGTTTTCCCAAGTTCGAAGCATAGCTCTCAGGAAACTTTAGGTTTGTAATCCACTCATAAGTATGTTGTCTTTGTTCCAAAGTTAATGTGTAGCTGGGCTTAGTCTTGAACACCTTATCATTGTTCGCAGACTGCAAATGTAATTTAGGTCGCCTGCAATTTTCTTGTAAGTCTAGTCTAGCCTTCGGGTTATCTTTTGTCTTATTCTTATCATCCATCACTGTGTTGAACAAATTGTCAAAATAGTTCTTCTCAATATGCATGACATCAAGATTGCGTCTGAGAAGATTATCCTTCCTATATGACAACTCCCAAAATATGCTTTGTTTTGACCAGTTATGAGTAACACCATATCCAGGAAATCTAGAAGGTGGGGCCTCGGTAACATTAGTGAAGTTCTGAACCCTTTCTCAAATTTTCTTAGCGGATAAAATTGGAGGTGGAAAATCATGTTCAACTGTATTCTTTTTGAATGCATTCTTTATCCTTCTGAACACACGATCAATTGGCAAGAACTGACGATGAGAATCAAACCGTGACTGCTTTCGGCCATGTCTTAAAGTGAACGCTTTACCATTTTCCATGCAGTAAGGACATGCTAACTTTCCAGCAGTCATCCACTCAGACAACATCATTCGCAGAAAAATCATTTACGGTCCACACTAAATTTGCACGCAAGTTAAAATTTTTCTTAGTTGATATGTCATATTGATGTTCTACACGTCAATACCACACAAGAGGGGGGGGGGGGTGATTTTTGTGGTACCTAATTTTTGCACTAGAAGAACCTGGTTCTTCTAGATGTACTTACTATGACTGTTTGCGGAATTAAGAGTGCATAAAATAAAGAACACAAAGATTTTTACGTGGAAAACACCTGGCTCAAAAGGTGAAAAAACCACGACCTACTACTCAGTAGGATTTTCCCAAACTTCCACTAAAATCACTGAGCCAAAACAGCATTTACAAAACTCTTGTAAACCTAAGAATTAAACTCTAATCCCAGTGTGGCACACAGCCTCAACTGCTGTGAAACTTTCAAGTTAACTCTAACTTGAATACTCAAAGTACCTAATACAATTGCTTCTATGAAAGCTGAAAGGTACAACTTTAAAACACCTACTATAATTGAACTAGAATAAAAGAAAGACACAATGGAATTGGTTCTTCTATCTTGTCCAAGTAGCTTCAGGAATGCACACTTGAATCTCACGTAAATTGCTTGCAAAAAGCCTTGCTATTTTGCTCT
>NW_017674534.1:0-50462 GCF_001879085.1 Nicotiana attenuata
ATTTTGACGCAGAAGCGGGAACCGCAGGTGCGGTATCCCAACCGCAGAAGCGGAGACCTGGCTGGGTTTAAGTGAACAGTGTTTTCACGATTTTGAAAGAGAAGAAACATTATGGACTTCGGACTAAGGAGATTTTGGGCAATTTTTGAAGAGGGTTTTGAGGGCTATCATCAGGTATGGATTCTTGGACTTAGATTATGATATTATTGTGTATAAACATGGATTAGCACTGAAAACCCAAGGAATTAAAGGGTAAAAATGGAGGTTAGGGCTTGAAACTTAAGAAAGTTAAACTAGGGATTTGAGTGGTCAAATGGACTCCGATTTTGGTGAATTTTATATGTATGGACTCGTGGCGAGACGAGGAATCCGGTGATGTGAATTTCGTAATTTTTCGAGAAGTGGGCCCGGGGCTCGGGTTTTGCTAGTTTCGAGATTTCTGCTATTTCTCGATTGTTTTCAATTGGGTATTGTTCCCTTAGCATATTGTGATGTATCCGCTCTGATTTTGGTTAGATTCGACGCGCGTGGAGGCCGGTTTGAGGGGCCAAGGCGTCGCGAGCTAGGGATTTTGCCGGTTCGAGGTGAGTAATACTTGTAAATGATATCCTGAGGGTTTGAAACCCCGGGTTTGCACATCATAGTGCTGTATTGAGGTGACTTCACGCCGGATAGCGAGCGTGGGGTAGAGCACCGTTGGGGATTGTGACTTGGTCCGTCCCGATTGATGAAATTACTACGTATTTGACTGAAACTACTTGTTATCATCATGATTTGGGCTGATTGCCATGTTTTGGGCTTCGTGCCGATTATTTGAATCCTTCAAGGATTGATATCACTGATTTTGCATTACTTTGCATATTATTTGACCTCGGTCTAGGGTTTTAATACTGTTTTGCAAATTCAGCCATTTTTCATGATTTGAAAACTTAAATGATATTTTACTGACGTTTTGAGCTGAGAATTGCTACTTTATTATTGCCCAAGGGGCTTATGTGCATTTCTGGACTGAGCATGGAACGGGCTGCGTGCCGCAGCAGAGTTATAGTGATTTCTGGATATATGGATGGCTCGGGCTGCACGCCGCAGCGGTGTTATATTGATATTGCGCTTGGGCTGTAGCAGCCCCTCCGGAGTCTGAACCACCACAGTGAGCGCGGGTACCCAAATGGATCGGGCTGCACGCCGCAGCGGTTATATGCATTGCATTGCATTCATGCATTGGTTCCTGTTTGTAATACGTGTCATGACATTCAGCACTCTCATTTCATTGGCATTCATGCTACTTCTTGCACTGTTTACCAGACGCCCTGGTGTTAATTGTTAGTGGAGTGCTGTGCCCGAGGGGCTGACTTATGTGCTGACTTGCACTATCTGATTACGCATTCATTTGCTTAACTGTTGGAAAGGATATTTTCAAAAGAAGTTTTAACTGAGTCCAGATATTTTCTAAAGGATTTTCACGGTTTTATTGTTTTCTCAAAGATTTGCACTGTCTTATATAGCATGATGGAGTGCTTTTACCTAATTTCTTACCGCTCAGTTATTATTTACTTTTATTGCTCACTGAGTTGGAGTACTCACTTTACTCCCTGCACCTCGCGTGCAGTTGCAGGTATTGTTCACCTGGTAGCGGGTTATTAGCTGATACTATTGTAGCTGAGTAAGGTGACCGCCAGCGTTCGCGGCACCGGACGTTGTCTTTAGCATTCCAGAATTTATTTTTGTATAATATTGGCCCTGTAGTTGTGTTCAGGTTTCTTTAGATGCTCGTGACTTGTGACACCCCGCTTGGGTTGTGTTGGGTTGTAAATACTGGTTATTATTGTCGTTAAGTTGTATTTATCTATTCATTTATGTTTAAAAATTGTTAAAGAGACGATTTGGGTTAGTTGGCTGGCCTTGTCTTCACGAGAGGCGCCATCACGACCGGGTTTGGAAATTGGGTCGTGACAATGAAGCAAGTCGAGAATGTGTGTGGTTGAGGTCTATAATACATCTTATTCGAGACAAATGTGGTTTGAAATGTGACAAACTACCCGCAATTTTGTATGAAAACAATGCAGCATGCATAGCCCAATTGAATGGAGGATTCATAAAAGGAGATAGGACAAAGCACATTTCACCAAAGTTATTTTTCACACATGATCTACAAAAGAATGGTGATATTAATGTGCAACAAATTTGTTCAAGTGATAATATGGCTGATTTGTTCACAAAATCTCTACCGACTTCAACCTTCAAGAAGCTAGTGCACAAGATTGGGATGCGAAGGCTCAAGGATGTGAAATGTTGCTCTCATCAGGGGGAGTTTAATACGCGTTGCACTCTTTTTCCCTTACAAGGTTTTGTCCCACTGGGTTTTCCTTGCAAGGTTTTTAACGAGGCAACCAAAAAGCGTATTGTTAGATATGTGTACTCTTTTTCCTTTACTAGATTTTTTTCCCATTGGGTTTTTATTTTAGTTAAGGTTTTAACGAGGCACATTACTTATTGAGTAGACATTCAAGGGGGAGTGTTATGAATAGAATTGTAATTAGAGAAAATGTCTACCTTTTAGAGAGTTTTACTTTGTGGCTAAGTCATTTTTCCCCTATAAATAGAGGAGTGTTACCCCATTGTAAATCAACCTAAATCCATAAGAATTACTCTCTCTTTCTCTGCAATATTGTTCTTCTACTTTTATTGTTTTATTACAAAATAAAAATTCTTATGCAAATACGTCTTTTTGCTCCAATCCCCTCGAAGAATTTCAGAGAAGATGGATTAATTGTCAATTGACATGGATATTAGGCTACATTCTTTTCTCTCTAATTCGGAACATAATGCTACCCATAGAGGGATCCAAATAATGCTACCAACATTGCGAGTTCTCAATCCAAGAGACACCCTCTAAGTTTTAGTACAGTGGCTGCCTTATACAAAGGAATCCAATGATAAATTTTTACATATTCAGCTACACCTCCAAACTTTCAAATTAATTACAACTTGTGGGAACCAATTAATCATATATTGTCACAGGTTCTGAAGCATCTGACTTACATGATTCGACATATGAACATGGGTATCGAACCATTTGTTAGACAGGTTCTGGGCCTTGTATCTTACAATTGGGCCATTTTTGTTCTAATCCTACAAGGAAAGTTTAGTTGTCAAATTAATGGCTAGCTCAGCATGTAGCCCAATGGACATTTCCAACAGTGGTAGCCCACCCAGTGAGAACAGCAAATCAGCACCGTGCCTCCCCTGATGCGGCACCTCTGGACACATGGTTTTACTAGATTTTCTAATCATTGCATTGGGTTGGTCCTATTGGCCCGTGGGCCCGTGCTACATAGATTTCGAGAAATGTATTTTTAGTCGATCCCAAAAATACTAGCCGATAAAAGTAAAAATTGTGTGGGGTAACTACTTTTTAAAGTGGTATTTACTTTTTATCCAGCATTTTCAATGCTTAGCAATAGTAGTTACTAGTCTATTAAAATTAATATAAAAAGACTGTGTTACCCTTTATTCTAAACAGGAATGACGGTTTTCTTCATGCTGCTTGACGTTGATTACGTGCCTTCTCCTTCTCTTTGACTTCACTTCCTTGATTAGTATCATACTCTATTTTATCAATAAAAAATAGATGAATTGACATTACAAGACATATTAAGAGCAAGAAGATAAATATAGAACATAAACCATTACCAAGGGCTTTTCCATGGATTATCTTTTCTTCATCCTCTTTGTTTCCTCCATAGATGCCTCCAAAACCTTCTTCATCCGATCTCGTCGCATATCCATCTCCAAAGCTGCTCGACATTGTGTCCCTTCAATCCAATAAATATGAATTACACTCTTGGTAATGTCCAAACACTCAAAAGTTAAGGACACTTGGTCCTGAAATTCGCGTTCCAAGTTCAAAAGTTAAGGACACTTGGTCCTGAACTTAGAATTACAAGTTCAAAATTTAAGGACACTTGGTCCTGAACTTAGACTAACAAGCTCAAAAGTTAAGGACATGTCCTGAACTTACAGTTACAAGTTGAAAAGTTAAGGACAATAGGTCCTGAAGTTCTAAACTTAGACTAACAAGCTCAAAAGTTAAGGACAATAGGTCCTGAACTTACAGTTACAAGTTCAAAATTTAAGGACAATAGGTCCTGAAGTCCTGAACTTAGACTCACAAGCTCAAAAGTTAAGGACAATAGGTCCTGAACTTAGGCTAAGAAGCCCAAAAGTTAAGGACAATAGGTCCTGAACTTAGATTAATAAGCTCAAAAGTTAAGGACACTTGGTCCTGAACTTACAATTACAAGTTCAAAAGTTAAGGACATGTAGTCCTGAAGTTAAGTTCAAAAGTTAAGGGCATGTAGTCCTGAAGTCCTGAAGTTAAGTTCAAAAGTTAAGGACATGAGCAGAAGGGTATTTTCGTCCGGGAGTTAAAGTTTATTAAAGCAGTGGCTAAAGACTAAAGACATTTTAAACAGTGGCTTAAAAGTAAATACATGTGTTATTAGTGGCTAACCGTGCACTTCCCTCCGATAAAATGTGTGTGTATATATGTGTGTGTGTGTGTTATTATATACATATAATATACATATTTTATATACTTTTTGGTTAATAATAGTAATTAGTTTCGATCGATCGGCCAATTTTGTATTTGCGCAAAGATTTTTTATCTTTTCCTCTGTTACTCTATCAATTTAGTGTGTCCCCTAATACTTTTTTTACCAAACTTTTAACCATATCACCTTAAATCTCCAACCACAAACATTATAGTATCCAACATATTCGGCAGTCTATAGACACATTTTTAAATCTTTTTGGGGGAGGGTTTTTTGTGAAGTTGTGACAAGCAGAGGCGGATGCAATCAGCATCGAGTTCAACTGAGCCCGGTACTTTTGACACGAAACATAAATTTATGTGCAAAAAATTATTAATATTGTAATATATAACAATATGAACTCATAACTTTAAAAATACAATAGGTTCAATACTAAAAATTTTACAGGTTGAACCCATAAAACTTAAATTCTAGCTCCGCCTTTGGTGACAAGCAAACAACTTCAATCCGAATCTATAAGCAATTGGGAAGAAAAGCCAAAAAAAAAAGAAAAAAGAAGAAGGAAAGAAGAAGAAGAAGAAGAAGAAGAAGGTGTTATCCAATTAGATACTGATAATTATATCATTTTTATATATTGTCTCAATTTGGAGAAGTCACACGCAAGTTGTGACATACCAATTTGTCAAATTGTTGAAACAAATAGAGACTAACGTACTCTTCAAAATGGTCCATAAGGTTATTTAGCAATGAAGGAAGGAAGTGAATTAAGCTCGAACGTCGGAGTATGAGATGGGTAGGAAGTAGAATAAATAGAGCAAGGTGTTGACATAAACGAAGACAAACACCGCATTAAAGTGAATTCCAACAAAAAGCTCATCGCTTTCAGGCTCAGCTGGAATAGTCCCAATCGATATAATTCTCCTTACTGAGCAGTGTGAATTCTGGAATTAAGCAAAGGGGCCAATGGTGTATAGCTGGGCTGGGACTACTGTTTCGCCAATGCAGCTAAGCTATAGCATTATTTGCAAGCTTAAATCCGTTGTCGTCTGAGTTTATTTGCTACACCTCCATGCTTGACGAAGACAACTGATTAAGATGTGAATATATATGTGATTTATTTGCTATATATGTGAAAAATGTTATTCAGTCCGTTACTTTATAGGATGTTCCTTTTAATTTGAAGCATTTCAATTTGTCTTATGCCATTATACGAGCAATATAATAGACTGCATTACTCAAATGTTCATTCAACTATCCCAAATTATCAGCTAAAGTCATTTTTCTTTTTTTTGTAACAACAAAGTCACTTAACTATGCCTATAGCACTCGGAGGTCACTCAACTAAATTTTTCAAATTTTGGATTTTCAAATACCTATTTTACCCTCTAAATTATAAATATTTATCTTTTTTTTTTAATTTTTTAATATTATGCTTTTTCCCTTTTTAATTATATTATTTACTTACCTATAGAATAAACAAATTTTGTTTATAAATTAAAAAATAAAAAGTATTTAAGCTTATATAATGCTTGGAATAACAAAATAACGAGCATAGTAAAAAATTTAATTAAAATAATTTGTTTGTAATAATAATATTAGTATTAACAACAAAAATTCAAAAAATTATTTACACAATTGAGAATGAAAGAAAATAAAGATTGTATAATATACATTCCATGCACGTAAGCTGAAAACTAATTTTTTATTTTATAAGTAAAATATATTTATTCTATATGTAAGTCCACAATGTAGATTAAAAAAGAAAAAAATTTAATATTTAAAAAGTTAAAAAAAAATTGATAATTTAGAGAGTAAAATAGGTATTTGACAATCCAAANGTGACCTTCTAAGTGCTATAGTCATAATTAAGTGACTTTGTTGTTACAAACGAAAGAAAAGTGACTTTAACAGATAATTTGAGATAGTTGAATGACCATTTTGAGTAATGAACTCCAATATAATATTAAACAGCATTCACAACTTTCAACTAGCACTACAATATTTTTCTCACTGCTTAAATAGCGAGTTGATCAAACTATCATCTTAAACTTCATAATAAAGTAAAATAAAATGGAAGGAGAAAGAGCAAGAATGCGTGCATGAAAGAAACATTGTAGGACTAAGACTCGTCATGGGTCCTGCTATCATAAATACCAACTACTTAAACATTCTTAATTGATTGGATTTATCTTATATATATGAAAAAACTTACATTATTAATATGTTTGAATTTGTTGTACTACATAACTCATCTCCTTTTCTATGTTGCGAGTCCTTTTTTTATTGATGGATTAACTGTAATTATCTTATAGGTGACCTGATAATGTAAAAAAAAAAAAAAAAAAAAAAATTACGCCGTAAATACTAGTTAACCTCTATTTGAACAAACTTACATTGTGGATATGGATTATCATTTAGTACCAAGGATAACAACGTAATGGTTGTCGATCTAACATCTTAGATAGAGTGATGACTTGAGTCACTGTCGTTAAAAATCAAGCTGCGTCAACTTCACCAAGCTAGTGGGGTCAAGGATTATGCAGAGAAGACTCACATAGCATTGAGTTTATCTAATATTATACGGAAATAAATGGTGAAGCATTATATAGTCCAAGTTTGTATGGAATAAACAGGTAAAATTAAGATCATTTGTGTTCCATTCTGTCTAAATCGCGTCTATATATTTACTCTTTAAGTACCAAAATTGTCAAAGCTGCGTGCCTAATCTAAGCACGACCAAGTTCTATAGTCTCCAAAGAAACGAAAATGTGGCACGGCAACAATTTGAGGAATTGCGTAACTAAAGATGAATTAAACATGTTCTTCCCCAGCGCCACTATTGGAATATTTATAGTAGAGCAAAATTTCTCCTGAAATGCGACTGTCAAACAGGGAATATATGCAAAAGGATGAAGATATACACATAATTCAATTTGGTCCAGTGAAGCAACTAAAAGCTAGCTTGTTGATATTTTAATTTTTCCCACCCCCTCTTCAATATAAAATCGAGGCCAAATAAAGGTCGTTTCCAGAGTATGGCTTCCCATACCACTCCATATTTCTTAATGAACCCTTCTTTCTCTCAATAAAATATTAATCATGGGAAAACCTAACAAAATAATTAACTACATGTACACGGTGATAAAACTTGAATTACTTGAGTTTTATATTGCAGCATGCATGTTCATATTTCTTTCGGCGTGTGAAATTTACATCACATTTGTACCATAGATATGGTCCGGAAGCAAATATGCAATGCTATTTTAGCACTCAAGTCAAGAATGGGCCTTTAATTTTCCATCTTTTGCGATGGAGATCCATAAACCAGCTTAATTATAGTTATGGCAATAAATAGTAAACAAGTATTGTGATCGCTACAGATTTTTGCTTCTTTTTTTTACATAGACAAAGTATAGATTGCTCAGTTTTCTTTGTTATATATATTTAGATTCAGAGCTTTAACTGAAATAGCCACTGTTTGCATAGATACATATAAGTAGCCAATGAAATAAGCTATTACTAAGAGAAACTAATGACAATTTTTATCCAATTACTGTTCTATTCTCAGATGCATGTATATGATCCAAATTCTTAGACACTCAGATAATAGGTAGAATTTTGGAATTACCATTTTCCTACACTGTCAACAAAATTATCAAGGATCATATCGGATAATATAACTGAACCACAAAGTAGTGGTGATCGATCCTAAATACTAGGATGACCTAGTCAGACGTGGAACTGTGAGACGAAGAAATCACATTACTTACACGACTGATTTGCAGGTCAGTGCATGCTAACTACGAAACAATTTGTGTTACTGAAGATATCCTTGATTAAAGTCGACTCTTCGACTTTGACCATGTAGCAGAGTGGTAATATTTTGTTATGCGATTCATTTCATATATAATAAGTAAAATTAGTAATATGAAAATATGCATGGCAAATGACTTGTTACAATTATTATATATCAGTTAATATCTTTCTTTTACTATGTAAAAGCCAATTAATTAGCTGGATCAGGCGTTGACTCTGATATAAGTATGTCGCAAATATTAGTTTGACCGCCCCCCCTGGGGGTGGTGAGGGAGGGGAGGGGGGGGGGGGGCTACGGTTACTGAAGGGAGGAAGCAAATGGTCCATTTATGGGTAATGTCTCCTAGGAAGTCAGCTAGGAATGGGAGGAGTGGACCTAATATAAATGTGATTTGTCACGTTACGTTGTCACAAAGAGCAGCCTATTGGCCTAGGGGATAGTTACATTTTAGGCTTCCAATGGACCCCCAATTCTTATGTACATATTCTCTTACTTCTGTGGGGGCACTTAAACAGGGTTTTCACATGCCCTAATCACCCTTCCTTTGCAACAAACCACATGTAATTTCCTCACTCAATCATTTCATGCTCCCTTCTTTCACTTTCACTCGCCAATATCCTCTCATCAAACAAAACAATTTTAGCACTACCACACTGAAAGGTTAAACTATTTTGACGCAGGTTATATTGTGTTGATCATTGCCAAATTATCCCAGTGAAAAATGCATGAAATCTTTAATGTTAACAGTAAATAATTAAGCCTTGCATGCATATAAGAGCAATTTGTGCTCTTGGACAGCTTAATTATTTCAAGATTGGAATACACTTGAAACATACATATTATATATACTTATATATACAAGAAGCGAAGACTCGTTCATTATGGTCCAGGCCAGACCAGTAAGAATTAATTCCAACTCACAAATATGTATCAAGTCTTACAACCATGACGCATGTGAGCTAGCTCATTAAACATGAAGCTATTTCGTCAGAATCATTACAAACGACGATAATCTCAACGATAGATCAACCAAGTTTGTAGCCATAACGGGACAACTGCAGTCAATCCTAGGAAACAGAATCTACGCCATTTTTAGAGCTGGGGATCATGTCATTTCTTGTCCCTTAATTAAACTTATCCAGAGGTTAAGTCAATCAGTCGAGACCACCATTTCTAGGACCAAGTCTGCCTCAGTGTTGGGCAGAACTGGAGCACGTTATAAGCGTATCCGTCCATTATATTCGTAAGCGTCTAATTATGTAATTAACTCAGATTTAAATTCATTAAATAATTTTTACATTGTATTTTAACATGTAACTTGATTTATATTTCAGGTCATCAATCTTAGTTTAATTTTAAGAATGATTACTTGTAATTTTCTTTTATGTTAATTACCTAATAATGTAAAATTTATCTAAATTCAACTCATCAATTATGTCAACTTCGCATTGCCTAATTAATAATTTGGGAGTCATATGCTTTTGGTCAAAGCCTGCCGCTGACTTAATGCATGTCACTTAGGCTCCATGGTGATAATTAATTGATTAGAACAAACTTTAGAGGACATGTTACAAATTCTACCTGTTTCCGCACCTATACGATTACAACCTTACTTCTTCTACACGGCAAGGAGTTGAATGTTTTTTATATATTTTTCTCCCTTAAAACAGATAGACTTCTTTATTAATTCCGGCAATTTCACATTTCTATAAATCATTTCTTCTTTTCCGCTATTCCTGATAATCTAAAATGCTTAGGTGGTCATTTGAAAGTGTAGCTTCTTACTAGAAAGTGGTTGAGAACCGTATTATCAGTTAATCACCAACATTGTTTTCTCAAAAATCAAGATGATAGTATTTCTGTCGCTAGTGTGCGTTTCCTCTAATTTTGTCAAGATATCGACTTGAAGTAGAAATCCGTTTTCCCATAGTCTAATGGTCCTTTACACCAAAACTAAGAAATATAAAGTAAAAAATTCGGACATTGCTACAGCAAGGATCATGAGTTGTCTTTCACTTTTTTAGATTTTTCAAACTTGTAATAAGGAGACAAAAAGAGATCCAAATCTGGGAGCGCCCTTTCGGTAGCACACCACTATTACCAACCCTGCTATCCTATGCTATACCTCTATGTAAGACCGAACAATATTTTATTTATTACTCCCTTCGTTTCAGTTTATGTGAACCTATTTTCATTTTGGTCCGTTCAAAAAGAATGACCCCTTTCTATATTTGAAAACAATTTAGTTTAAACTTCCAATTCTGCCCTTATTGAGAAGCTTTTAATACCACACAAATATTCTGGACCACTTTTTGACTTGTAATTAGGACCATAAATTCAAAAAGTCTTCATTTTTTCTTAAACTTCGTGCCCGGTCAAACAAGTTCACATAAATTAAAACTGAGGGAGTACTACGTACTATATTAAGCTAGAAATTTTGAGTCCCTTTGCTCTTTACTTAACTTTGCTACACGAAATAACCAGGGCAATCAAAAAGTTTACAGAGAACCTTTCTCTTTTAGGATCACTTTGAACTGAACTTTACGACCAGACCCTTCTAAACCCCTGGCCATGTGATTTTGAGGCAAATACCAAATATTTACTAAGACATTCCTTTTAGCTAAATCAGTTGGCTAATACTACCGGCGGAATTAGCTTGTTTACCCGTTTGCAATAAATTTCTGATCTTTAGTGGATGAAACTTCATCTTTTATGATCCCTTCTCCTGATATTCGCAAATCCACTTCGTCATGTAATTTTGAAATAAACTGTTGGCTAATACTACTAGTGACGGAATTTATTTATTTACGATACAATAAATTTCTGAGCTTTAGTGGTTGATACTCCAGAATTAAGTACAGAATTTCAATTGATCATGCAGTACTTATTTTCATACTTTCCCAACTTAGTAAACTTTTTATTAGCGTTTCTTGTCATTATTCTACTTTGCCATTGCAAAACAAAGATTTTGTTGGGCATTTATACATACATACCATACCCTATTCGGAAAATACCCCAAAAAGAACTCTACCATTCCACTGTTTTATATACCAGCTTTCTGCCATTTCCGATTTTTCTAATTAATTTGCAGTATGCAATATGCTAAACGTAAACGAATTGAATCAGTCCAATTGAGTAAAGTATAATTGAGTCATTTATACAAAAATGTGAAAATTGGATGTCAATTTGGGTCTAAACGCATTAAGCCGTGTGAATGCTCGATATGTGCAAACCAAATTGAACTCGTGCATACAGCTGTGCTATGACTAGCGTAAGAGTTCTTTTCTTTACCTGGACAGCGCATTTCAGTGTAGGCAACTAGTTGACGTACGGCTTAGGTTGACTTTTAACTCTTGAATGTCACGTGCCAGCTTGCTTGAAATTAGAAAATTACTACTGATGTTGAAGAACAGTAAGAGATTTTAGTTTCTTCTGAACTGCGACACGTAAAGGTTTAATAAAAGAATTAAGTGAGAATTTAAGTTTATACTGAACTCTATTAATGTTACGTAGTAAAACGATTTAGAAATAAGAAAATGAGTTTTGGGTTTTGTAGCCCCACCTGTGAGGGGAGACCGGGGACGGCGAGACAAGTGGCCGACACACAGTAAGAGATGGGCCAATCGTAGGGAGCAAATGGACCAGGGCACGGTCACCGTCGGTCCAAATTTTAGATGGGCTAATTTTTACTTCTACCAATTGTTGTCTTTGAGATTTTCTTGTTGGTATATGCATTCGAGTTCTTGCTAGCCCATAAGTATATTTTACCCTTGAAATAATATTTATTCATAATATTCAAATGCATTAATCTAAAGAAGTAGCAAATAGCAATAGCAGTAGGAGTACAAGTATTAGTTATGTTCTCAAAGTCTAAACTATTACTAAAATACTTTTAGATAGAGAATGAAGACATTAGTGCTATACTGAAGTCCCAAGTAAGTGCCGCTTTCTTTTAATGAGCTTAGAGAACACGGTACCCATAAATGTCCTTAAATTACTATACATTTAACACTCAAATTCAGCGGTGCTAAAACGCGTCAAATTAGACATAGAATAAAAAGAATTAGTATTTGTTTAAAAAGGAATTTAAGTGCTTAAGAGTCAAAGCATTATGGGGAGATTGGCTGACATGTTGTTTCTTTCATTGGCAAAACTCCTATATATAGGCATAGGATAAGCCAGCAAATAGCAACAACATCTCCATCTCATTCCATCTAAACTCTTTATTCTTTCCAAATCAAACTCTTTTTTTCAAAATTTCTTCAATCTCTCAAACTTTTTCCAAGTGATTACTTGTTACGTCCAACTCTTCCTAATTAATTCGCTTCTTGCTGGCACATTTCAGTCAAGCTTTGTGGCTATATTTATTTCACAAAAATATACCCAGAAACTAACACCACAAAAGATGAAGCTGCTGTCAGAGAAAGCCACGTGCAACTCTCACGGACAAGATTCTTCATACTTCCTAGGATGGCAGGAGTATGAGAAAAACCCATACGATGAAGTTCAGAATCCTAAAGGAATCATCCAGATGGGTCTTGCAGAGAATCAGGTAATTAAAAACACAAACTCATTTCTGTTCTGTTCTTACAAATTCCCATCTCCGATTGTCGGCATTCACATATTCTTTCTTCTGACATAATGTTTTCTTCTGCAGCTCTCTTTTGATTTATTAGAGTCATGGCTAGCACAAAACCCGGACGCAGCTGGGTTTAAGAGAAATGGAGAGTCAATATTCAGAGAGCTTGCTCTGTTTCAAGATTACCATGGCCTTCCGGCTTTCAAGAATGTATGTGATGTGATCAATTATTCTCAGTCATGTAGAGTAGCTCTGAAGTATTATGAATATACACGTATGTGTGACATCATTATCTCACGTTGTTATGTTTATATTATAATGCAGGCAATGACTAAATTCATGTCAGAAATCAGAGGAAACAAAGTAAGCTTTGATTCAAACAAGCTCGTTCTCACAGCCGGTGCAACTTCCGCAAATGAAACTCTCATGTTTTGTCTAGCTGACCAAGGCGACGCTTTTCTCCTTCCTACCCCATACTACCCTGGGTACGTACCTTCCATTAGTTATTACTAGTCCTACAAAATAATTACCTATATTCGTTCTTTACTGATGGTTCTTTTGCATTATGCAATGCAGATTCGACAGAGACCTCAAATGGAGAACTGGAGCTGAGATTGTGCCAATACAGTGCACAAGTTCAAATGGCTTCAGAATTACAGAAGCCGCTCTTGAAGAAGCTTATCTAGAAGCCAAAAGGCGAAACCTTAGAGTGAAAGGTGTTCTAGTGACCAACCCATCAAACCCATTGGGCACAACACTAAGCCGAAATGAGCTTGAGCTCCTTCTTAGTTTCATTGACGCAAAAGAAATCCATCTCATTAGTGACGAGATCTATTCAGGGACTGTTTTTAACTCGCCTAACTTCGTTAGTGTCATGGAAGTTCTAATTGAAAAGAACTACATGAAAACCCAAGTTTGGGAACGAGTTCACATTGTTTACAGTCTTTCGAAAGATCTCGGCCTTCCCGGTTTTAGAGTTGGTGCAATTTACTCCAACGACGAGATGGTTGTCTCTGCGGCAACAAAGATGTCCAGTTTCGGTTTAGTTTCTTCCCAAACTCAGTACCTTCTATCAGCCATGCTCTCCGACAAAAAATTCACGAAAAAATACATCTCTGAAAATCAGAAGAGGCTAAAGAAACGACATGCAATGCTTGTACGGGGTCTTAAAAATGCTGGTATTAGCTGCCTCGAAAGCAATGCTGGTTTATTTTGTTGGGTTGACATGAGGCATTTACTTAGCTCTAACACATTTGAAGCTGAAATTGACTTATGGAAGAAAATAGTGTACGATGTTGGCCTAAACATTTCGCCTGGATCATCATGCCATTGTAATGAACCAGGTTGGTTTCGTGCATGTTTTGCTAACATGTCCGAGGATACACTAAACCTCGCCATGCGACGTATGAAGTCTTTTGTGGAGTCCACTGCTATCAGTACCAACAATAATCCAAGTCATCAAACTTATCAACAATCTAACACAACAAGTTCAAAGAAGAAGTCATTCTCCAAGTGGGTTTTTCGGCTATCGTTTAACGACCGTCAAAGAGAACGATAGACCAGTGTGAACATACCCTTGTCCAGATGATTTTTTTACTCAACATTTAGATGTTGAGTTCCCAATATTTTTTTGTATGATCAAAATACTTTTTAATTTTCTTTTTTGTATTTTTGTATGTAGAGGGTGCACTCTGTCCATGTGATGGACGAGAAGTGGTTTATCATAACTTTTGTAAATGTATCGAAGATCGGATATCTGCAGCGAATCTTCTTGAACTGTTCAATGTTCAAATTAGTACTACATGATTATCTCATAGTATATCTTTCTTGAAATGTCAATCATTTAATCCACATGATGGTGATAATGAGTACTGATATTTAAACATGTCTATTTGATCTATATTATTTATTGTAGATTCCTCATGTTATGATACACAAATTAATTGCAATGACATGCTACATGCTAGAGGCGGAATTAACGGCAAAACAACGTGTTCTATCATGCCGACGTTAGACGTTGGACGTTGGCCGGTTTACTTAACTTACGAGTAATTAATTAATATTTATTTGTCAACCGACTTTTTTTCTGTTGACAAATATATAGAAGGTGGGAGGAGAAAAATACGACGTTGTTAAATCCGTAGAAGCAGCATTCTCGTTGGTGGGTCCAACGTAGAAATAGTCAGAAGACAAATGTGTCTTTTATTGTTCTTCTTTCAGGATTTCTTAGGGTTCCCCAAAATCATTCTTTTTCTGGGTACCGTAATTAGATAAACCCTAGCCTCATCAGAATTCTTCGACAAAAAAGATTAAAAAAAAAAGGAAGAAAATAAAGAGTCGAAAAAAGAGAGTAGGAAGTAGCTTGCTTGCAAGTAATTGCAAAGTTTCTACGCTAGCTTTTGTAACTTTCTACTTTTTTCTCTGGGTTTGAGTGTTGCGTTTAATGATAATGAGCGTTTACAAATCTACGGGGCCATTAGTTTGCTGTCAAATGCTGGTTCACAAAGATCGGTTTTGGAATGTGTGTTAAACTTCTGGGTTTGATCCAAAAAACAATTACCCATTTAATTTGATTAATGGGTATGGGGATCTTCACGTGTTTATTTGAGCACTTCAGCTTAGCTTACGTTGTCGCGTTTAACTTCATATACTATATTCATTCGAGTCAAACGATAATAATTTATATACAAACACTAATTGCTACTCTTACGACTTACGTCAATGGAAGCAATCTGTTATAACATGTCTATACTTTACAGACACGGATAATACAATCTTTACACTCATAGTATATGTAACTTAAATCTAATTCATTTGCGTTTAACTTCTATATACCTAACACTTCTATATACTAAACTGTAAATCACTTAAAAGATAATTATAGAGAATATATATAATAAGTGAAACTAATATATAATATAAAAAATAAGATATATGATCCCTTTGTTTCAATTTTGATGACGCATTTCACCTATCGCAAGTCAAACTGTATGAAGTTTGACTAATATTTTAAAATATATTTAATTAATCATATTGACATGAGAAAAATTACAACCTATAATATTTTTTGTATAATTTTTTAATATCTAAATTTTAATTTTAAAATATTGAGTTGAACTAATTTTATTTAGCTTCAAAGTTTAGTCAAATTGACTCTCAATAAACGAAATGTGTATATCAATAGTCTAAACTTTTTTTATACTAATAATATAAGTTAATTCTCATTCTTTTTTATTTTTTGGTAAGCAGTTAAATAACATTCATTTGTTACTGATATGAAGATAATTACTGTATTATTAGTCCTCAAATTCTATCCACTTTCTTTCTCAAAATTTTAAAAAGTAACATGAGACTTTGTTTTGTGGTTGGAAAAAGATAGATATTATAGATAATTCTTTTTTGCTTAATTAATACAATAGTTTTTTAATTTTATCTTCTCAAAACAGCAAAGTTAACATATGTTCAAAATTTTACTCAACGCGACTTCTTTTTAAACTCTTCCCTTTAACAAATGTACCGACTCAAATTAAAACTATTGAACTAGACCAGAGGGAGTTTTTTGTTTTTCTTTTTATATGGGGTCCTAACATGATTTTTTCCCCTCACCCACCACATTATTTAAAAGCATGTTACGCTTGACCAAATTTTTGTTTTTATATATATATACTGTTAGAGAAATACAAATTTGATGGGTTGGTGGGTGAAACTGTTATATTGAGTAAAATATACCGATTGACTAAAAATTCCAGATTCCAAATATTGCTCAACAATCTTCCCGAATATTTTGAATGTCTTTCGTATCGACTGTTTTCAACAGTGCTCTGGCTGACACGAAAATATAAAAGACGTGGGTCCATATTAAGGTGGCAGGTAGAGCACTGTATGACCCCAATGTTATTTTCATTTTCTCTATTTATTATTAAAAGTATATACTTCTTCAGAATTCAGAAGATTTCTTTTGTTTCACGCATTCATATTAGAGTTTTGGATAATTATTTTAATTTGTTATATTTGTGATGTGTAAAGCCTATTTAAGAGAAAAGTGTTCGACCATGATTTTTTTCTATTTTCAAGTTGAACCTAAGATCTTAAATTAAGAATAAAGTGATTCTATTTATCTCACCGTAGCTCTTGGTTGGGGAATTCAGGTGATTCACTACGAAGAGATACGAAAGTTTGAATGTTTTCACCTGATATTTTGAAGGATTGAAATACCATAGGAATAATTTAGGCACAAGCAAAAAAATTCGATAAAGATTATATAGAAAAAATTTATTAAACTAGGGAGAGAACGTGGTAAGAGGTTTTTTCACAACTCATAAACTTTTGAATCTCTCTACATCGTAGTTACCTCTCTATAATAGAAAATATGTAGTAGCACCCCTATTTATAATACTACAATCCAAATTTGACTAGAATCTGAAAAATCTATTCCTATATGATTTTGACTGTGAATTAATTAGACATAACTTAAATAAATTAGTAAATACCAAATCCTATACGACATAGGAATATTAACTAATCTTGGTTTAATTTCCAACAGCCTCCCTTAAACCAATGTCTTCAAACTTGAGCATGGCATGAGTAACATCAAGCCTCACTACAAGAAAGTATGAAATTTGCAACAATTTTTTAGCAACAACTATAATTTTGTTGGCAAAAATCGACAAATAGCAACAACTTTGCTATATCGTATAACTTTTAAACACAAAATTTTTCTTGTTAGCAAACATTATAATATTGTTGTCATATTCTATCGTTTAGATAATAAATTTTAAATTAAAAAAAATTAGCAACAACTTTTTTGCAACAATCAGTGTTGTTGGCTTATTGTAATAAATGACAACAACCTGATAAAATTGTTGCAATAACATAGAGTTTTTAGCCATGATCTTTTCTTTGATACAAATGTTTTATATTCTTATTGTCATATTTTATGGACAATATAATAAATTTAAAATATAAATAGAATTGGCAACAATAAATTTGTATTGTTGGCAATACAATTTACTTTTGCCAACAATATGGGTGGGTATTGGCCTAAAACTTAGTAACTATTTTTCAGTTTTTCGCCAAAATTGAACGCGGTAAAATTTTCTCTTGTTAATTACTTTTTCTGAATTTTTAGCCCACTCTTTTAGTTGCCATTCTGGATAGGTTTTTTTGTTGGTTCCATATTTTATGTGAAAATATAGTAGTTTTAAAATATAATAAATTGGCAATAATTTCTATTTCTTGTTGGTAGAATCCTTAATTTTCTCGACAAGTTTTTCACGCCTTAGGTTTCGATAGGTTTAGTTAGTGGCCTAAAGTTTAGCTAAGTATTTTCAACTTTCCGCCAAAAGAAACTCGGCAAACCTATTTTCAACGAAAACCAGTTTTTATTTCAATTATCTTTCCCTTAATCCTTAGCCTATTTCAGTTACCATTCTAGCTAGGTTTTCTCCTTTATTGTTCTACAACTCTGAGCAACTGGTTCTGCTATTCAATTTTCTTCACTATTTCTCGTCTACAATTTCTGGTGAGTCTTTCTGATTGCTATTCATCTGTAATATGTTCTTTCAGTTGTATCACTGTTCGTTCAAGTTATATGCTGTTATTTTAACAATATTTTGACATAGAGTCTTTCTCTGAACTTTTTCTTATTTTATTTTTTTGGTAAATTGACAGCAAATAATTGAGGGACGGTTATCATTTTATATTTTTGTAGGTTATTATATGATGGATAAAAGTTGGATACTTCTTAGGAATGGGGAATTACCAGAATACTTGAATGGGGTGGAACAATTTTTGAACTTTGCATTTTCAAATCCTAATATTGGTATAAGAATTCAATGTCCGTGCAATAACTGTAACCATGTGCGTAAGAAAATAAGAGAAGAAGTGAAAATAGATTTACTTAAGTGGGGTATAGATCTGTGATGACCCAAAGGGTCATCACCTGTTTTTAATTGAATTTTGTGTCTCCGAGGCCTTGAATACCTCATTTAGAGCCGCCTCGATTTGCGTGCGCAGTCCGGGCGCGTAGCCGGAAAGCTTAAATATGAAATTCTGTGAAAAATGCTAAGTTTTGATGTTAAAATGAATAAATTTGACCTTGGTCAACGTTTTGGATAAACGGATCCGGACCCGTGATTTGACGGTCCCGGAGGATCCGTAGAAAAAATATGGGACTTGGGCGTATGCCCGGAATCGAATTCTGAGGTCCCAAGCCCGAGAAATGAATTTTTGAAAGAAATTATTTTCTGAAATTGTTTAAGGAAATTTGAAATGAAATTTGATTAGAACATGTTAGGATCGGGCCCGTATTTTGGTTCCGGTGCCCGGTACATGTCTTATATATGATTTAAGATGTTTCTGTGAAATTTGGTGAAAAACGGATGTCGTTTGACGTGATTCGGACCTAAATTGGAAAATTTGATGTTTTATGAAGTTTGAAAGAATTCATGAATTTTGCGGTTTAATTCGATGTTTATGATGTTATTTTGGCGATTTGATCGCACGAATAAGTCCGTAGAATATTTTTGAGGTTGTGTGCATATTTGGTTTGGAGCCCCGAGGGCTCGGGTGAGTTTTGGTTAGGCCACGGGTGCATTTTTGAACTTTGAAAAAAATCTGGTATTTCTGATCTGCAGGCTTCGCATTTGCGAAGAAGGTATCGCAAATGCGAGCTCGCAAATGCAAGCCTTGCATCGCAAATGCGAGAAAAGGGAACTGTGCAGCCTGATCGCAAATGCGACCAGGTGGTTCGCAAATGCGAAAATTGGCCAGTCGCAAATGCGAAGCCCGGGAATTTTTAAAGTGTTCGCAAATACGAACATCACTTCCCAATTCCCACATCTGAGAGGTCGGGGTTCGCAATTGCGAACCCCTGTTCGCATTTCCCATATCAGAGACTTGCAATTTTACTCTTAAACGATTTTGAACCCCATTTTTCATATTTTCTCAAACCCAAACACACTTAGGCGATTTTCCAAGAACAAGTCTTCTTCCAAATCAATTGTAAGTTAGTTTTTACTCATTTCTTTCAATCATTAACATCTTTTAACATGATTTCAACCTAATATCAAAGATTTTCATGGGGGATATTGGGTGTTTTGGGTAGAACCTAGGTTTTTCAAAAATTGGGGATTTGGACCTCAATTTGAGGTCCGATTTCAAAATAAATTATATATTTGAGTTCGTGGGGGAATGGGTAATCGGGTTTTGGTTCGAACCTCGGGTTTTGACCACGTGGGCCCAGGGGCAATTTTTGGCTTTTGGGGTAAAACTTTGAAAAACTCATTTTCATGCCTTGGGGTTGATTTATTTAGCGTTTATTGATGTAATTAAGTAATTTGTGATTACATACGAACGAATTGGCGGTGTAATCAAGGGGTAAAGCTATAATTGAGACTTGAGTTGTGTTCAAGGCATCGAGGTAAGTGTTTGTTCTAACCTTAGCTTGAGAGATTAGGAGTTGAGTCATATTTGCTACTTGTTTCTTGTTGAGTACGACGTATAGGCATGGTGACGAGTATCTATACGTTGGTGTCGAGCATGACCCTGAGTCTTAAATTGATACTTGTTGTATTCTTCAATGATACTATGGTTGCAATAGTGAGTAAATCCGTGGTATTGCGCAAAGACTTAGTTTATTTTCGTGGAAGTTACTTATGAGTTAGAAATGGTGATAACTGAAATGTTTAGGAGTTGCGTTGAGATTGGTTATAGCTGATTCTCCCTTGTCGGGACGTATATACTTGTACTGTTGAGTTCCCCTGCCGGGATAGTATAATTTATGGTTAATCCCTTGCCAAGACTGTTGTCATGATCAATGTAGGGTGTATATTTGGAGCGAGTTGCACGCCGCAACGGTTATATAAATATTGGATCGGGTTGCACGCCGCAACAGTTATATATATATTGGATCGGGTTGCACGCCGCAACAGTTATATATATATATTGGATCGGGTTGCACGCCGCAACAGTTATATATATATATTGGATCGGGTTGCACGCCCAACAGTTATATATATATATATATTGGATTGGGTTGCACGCCGCAACAGATATTATATTGGATCGGGTTGCACGCCGTAACGGTTATATATAAATATTGGATCGGGTTGCACGCCGCAACAGTTATGTATATAGATGGGGTTGCACGCCGCAACAGTGTTAATTGATAAGGGATCGGGTTGCGCGCCGCAACAATAGTGTTATTGTATTGTTGTAGATACTGTATTGTTCTTTCATATATTTACTTGGTTTCCATTAGTTTGATATTGTTCCCCGAAGCATGCACCCCCTCCCTTTTAAACTGCTTATTACCTGTTTATTTTTCCGCCATATAGTATATATCTGCACAGGTTTATGTGGTAGTCTGGTCTAGCCTCGTCACTACTTCGCCGAGGTTAGGCTAGGCACTTACCAGCACATGGGGTCGGTTGTGCTGATACTACACTCTGTGCTCTTTTGCACAGATCCAGGTCCCGGACAGCAGCAGTAGCTCGGGAGCCAGCCTTCAGTCCACCAAGACTCCGAGGTAGCCTTGCACGCATCCGCAGGCCCGACGTCTTCTCTATCTTATATTTCATTCTGTAATCTCATGTTTTCGAGACAAACAGTGTTATATTACTTTCAAACGATTGTATTTAGTACTCTTAGTAGTCCGTGGATGATGTGACACGAGTTCTTGGGTAGAGGCACATGTTGAATTCCGCATTATTGTTCAGCTTATTTAATTTAAGTCTTTCGCTTTAATTTCATATTCCGCTGTCATTTAAATATTTGACGCATGTTGTTATGATTGATAAAAGGATTTAAAATAAAGTAGGTAGGAGTTTATGATTCGTGGCTTGCCTACCTTCTACGAGTAGGCGCCATCACGACCCCCGAGGGTGGGGAAATCCGTGTCGTGACCAGTTGGTATCAGAGCTCTAGGTTACACAGGTCTCACAATTCACGGACAAGCTCAGTAGAGTCTGAGGGATCGGTACAGAGACGTCTGTATTTATCCCCCAAAGGCTACGGAGTTAGGAAAACTTCACACTTGTTCTTTCCTGTCGTGCGGTTTTGTTTCTCAAATGCTAATTGAATTCCTACTCTGTTCTTTCGCAGATGGCGAGAACACGCGCTTCCTCATCTACCGATCAGCAGCCCGAGCCCCCAGCAACAGCTCCCACGAGGGGCAGAGGGCGAGGCCGAGCTCAGCCCCGAGCAGCAGCACTAGCAGCGGAGCCTCAGGTTGACTTTGATGACGAGGTTCCAACTCCAACAGTTCTGGTGGGCCCAGCTCAGGTCCCAGAGGGGTTTATTGCCACCCCAGTTCTTCAGGATGCTCTGGTCCGTCTAGTGGGCCTCATGGAGAGTGTCACCAAGGCAGGTTTACTTCCTGTAGCACCAGCCGTCTCTCAGGCTGGAGGAGGAGCCCAGACTCCTGCTACTCGCACTCCGGAGTAGGTAGCTCCCCAATTTCAGACTCCAGCAGCTCAGCTAGTTGGAGCGATTCAGCCGGGTGTGGTAGCTCAGACCGGCGATGGTGCCCATGTCTGCCGATGCTTTGTAGAGATTGGACAGGTTTACCAAGCTCTTCAGTACTACCTTCAACGGTGCATCTACTGAGGATCCCAAGGATTATCTGGACAGTTGTCACGAGGTTCTTCAGAACATGGGGATTGTAGAGTCCAATGGGGTTGATTTCGCTACATTTTGCTTGTCTGGATCCGCCAAGACATGGTGGAGGGATTATTGCTTAGCTAGACCAGCAGGATCGTCAGCCTTGACCTGGGAGCAGTTCACGCAGCTATTTCTGGAGAAGTTTCTCCCTATCACACAACGAGAGGCCTATCGGAGGCAGTTCGAGCGCCTCTAGTAGGGATCCATGAATGTCACCCAGTATGAGACCAGGCTTATTGATTTAGCTCGCCATGCTCTTATTATACTTCCCACTGACAGGGAGAGAGTGAGACGGTTTATTGATGGACTCATTCAGCCGATTCATCTCCAGATGGCTAGAGAGGCTGGGAGTGAGATATCCTTCCAGGAGGCGGCCAATATGGCCCGGAGAGTTGAGATGGTATTATTACAGGGGGGTGGTCACAGGGCAGACAAGAGACCTCGTCAGTCAGGCAGATTCAGTGGTGCCTCGTCTGGAGGCAGAGATTCATATGGTAGAGGCCATCCTCCTAGGCCGTTCTAGTCAGCTCTTTAGGTTTCACACGGTGTTTCAGGTGGCCGTGGTCCTCAGATGCAGTATCCTGATCAGCAGTCCTACAGTGCACCACCAGCTCCTATCAGTGCACCGCCGCTCCAGAGTTTTCGGGGTGGTCATTCAGGTCGCCAGGGTCAGTCTCAGTTTCCTCAGCCGCAGACCTCAGGAGGATGCTATGAGTGTGGTGAGTATGGTCATATCAGGAGGGCTTGTCCGAGGTTGGTGGGTACTCAGTCGCAGCAGCAGGGTTCCCGCGCTATGGTTCAGGCACCAAGTGTCCCACAGCCCGCCCAGCCAGCTAGGGGTGGGTGTAGAGGTGCTAAAGGTGGAGGTAGAGGTCCTAGAAGTGGAGCTCAGGCCGCTAGAGGTGGAGGCCAGCCAGTAGCAGGCCGATCCAGAGATGTGGTTCAGGATGGTGGGGTCCATCCCCAATGTTATGCTCTTCAGGCCAGGCCCGAGGCTGAGGCTTCAGATGCAGTTATTACAGGTACGGTTCTGGTTTGTGATAGAGATGCTTCATTGTTGTTTGATCCAGGGTCTACGTATTCGTATGTGTCATCTTATTTTGTACCGTACCTGGTCATGCCTAGTGATCCATTGAGTGTTCCTGTTTATGTGTCCACACCGGTGGGTGATTCTATTGTGGTCGATCGAGTTCATCGTTCTTGTATTGTGGCGATTGGGGGTCTTGAGACTTGTGTAGATTTGTTGCTTTTAGACATGGTTGACTTCGATATTATATTGGGGATAGACTGGTTATCACCTTACCACGCTATCTTGGACTGTCATGCCAAGACTGTGACCCTAGCTTTATCGGGTATGCCTCGTTTAGAGTGGAGAGGGACTCCTGGTCATTCTAATCGTAGTGTTATTTCTTATGTGAAGGCTCGGCGTATGGTCGCGAAAGGGTGTTTGGCCTATTTGGCGTATGTTCGTGATTCCAGTGCTGAGGTCCCCTCTATTGATTCTGTGCCCGTTGTTCGTGAGTTTCCTGATGTTTTCCCTTCAGACTTACCGAGTATGCCACCCGACATGGATATTGATTTCTGCATTGATTTGGCTCCGGCCACTCAGCCCATTTCTATTCTGCCGTATCGCATGGCCCCGCCTGAGTTGAAAGAGTTAAAGGAGAAATTGCAAGACTTGCTTGAGAAGGGCTTCATTATGCCCAGTGTTTCGCCTTGGGGTGCGCCGGTGTTGTTTGTTAAAAAGAAGGATGGGTCAATGAGAATGTGTATTGATTACCGGCAATTGAACAAGGTTACAATCAAGAATAAGTATCCGCTGCCGAGGATTGATGATTTGTTCGACCAGATTCAGGGTAACTGTCACGACCCAAACCGAAGGGCCGCGACGGGCACCCGGTGCCTTACTCAACCGAGTACCAACGTAACATATCTTTCTTATCATACTATCATGGGTAAATGAGCTAGAAAACCCTTTATGAGATAACAAGAATAAAACATAAGGGAATACTTAACGTATGATGACCCAACATGATATACAAACTTATACATGTGACATACGGGCCTATAAGGCCGACATGACCATTTGTAAACTCAAAACATAGGCCGACAAGGCCATACAAGTATCCATACACCTGAAATCTGTCTACAAGCCTCTAAGAGTACATAAAATCATAAAGGTCGGGACAGGGCCCCGCCATACCAATCAATACATATCCAAAGCATACTGACCAAATAGGCAACTCCGGAGCAAGTGGAGTACAACAACACCTTCGCTGAGCTGATAGCCTACTAGGAGGAATGTCAACCTGTCTATCGGGACCTGCGGGCATGAAACGCAGCGTCCCCAAGCAAAAGGGACGTCAGTACGAATAAAGTATCGAGTATGTAAGGCAGGAAAGCATAAACCAGAACAGTAATGTAAAGAGAGATAGAGGAAATACAACCTGTAACATCTGAGTGCCTCTGGGGGCTACTGACATGAAATGCATAATACATATATATACATAAACTTTTAAAAACATACGCCTCTGTGGGCATCATCATCATCATATCATACCCGGCCTCAAAGAGGACTCGGTAAAAACGTACCCGGCCATCATAAGGCTCGGTAGAATCGTACCCGGCCACGTGGAGCTCGGTAAACCCAACTGATCAGTGGTTGCACAATAGGTGCCATACCCGGCCGACTATAGCGCGGCTCGGTAGAGTAAAATAGATACATATATAATGCATGCTGGACTCATGGAGTCACATTCTAAACCTTTTGGAGTGACATAAGGTCATTGCACCATCGATTAACATTATGGACATCATACCATCAATATGAACTTCACTAGGACTCAAGGATCATATACACTTTCTTGGAATAACTTTGTAAGGAAAGAATAAATGGACAACCTTAGTTGCTAGGAGTAGATTCATTATGAAATAGCGTATCGTTTATGTTCGTTTCACTTTAGATCATGCCAAAAGAATGAAGGAAGAGGCTTAACATACCTTAAACATGTTGAGTCCTTAATACCTTCTAAGCAACTCTTCAAACAAGTCAACTCGATCTATCATAGCATAAGGAGATTCAAAATCAGTGTTGAACGAAGGCTAAGTTTGTAACTTAAGCTAGTAGCTCGTCTACGAAAATTCGGGCAGCATCTCCCTTGTAACAAGGGCCTCCTCCAATACCATATACCAACAAAAACAGCCAGGGAATTCCAGCAACCTATAAATATCAATAACAAGACACCATATAACAACAAGTCACAACTACTTCACGACGAGCAGCAAGCTCCGATTGGAATCCGTATAACCCATATCACCCCTTATAGACTTCATACATTAATTTAACAGTATCATTAACATGATAATGAAGTCATTCATCAATGATTCCGTCCTTATACCATATATTTATAACAAAGGAAACAATCCTCAACTCCAACTATCTTCAATTAGTAGCTTTATTCACTAGTTCATGTCTACTCCATCCATTAACTTAATCACATATCAAGATAACCTTAAGCACATGCAAGAAGCACAATACAACAACTCCTATTAGTAACTTCAAGTCGAAATCAAGTTATATTCAGCTCACACACAACCCTCAATAGTAATACAACACCATAGAAGTGACTTAAGCTAATCCAAGTACTATCTTGTAGTTTATCATCCTAACAACTTAACCAACATACAAGCAAGCTTAAGCACAATTAGTAGGCTGTTATACTCACCTTAGACAGCAGCAAAAACTTGGAATTTCATCCAAATACAGCCCACAACAATCCTCAATGACAACACAACCTCAAAGAGGTGTTGTTCTTCACTAGAACTAAGTTTTGATGTTGAAATATGGTGTAATCACTTTGGAATCACTTCAAACCCTTGTGGAATCTGTTTAGAAGGGTTAAGAGAAGTTTGGAGACGAAGTTGAGTTTAATATAAGTGAAAAATAGGCGTCCAAATCGTTTATAAAGTGAAGTAGGTCGACCACCGCCTAAGTGGGTCCCATTGGGAGCTGCTTGCGCAGTCTCGCGAAAACGAGAATATCTCTCTACTCCGATGTCGTATTGATGAACGGTTTAATGCGTTAGAAACTAGACTCGTAGTTCTTAAATTTGGTAGGTAGAACACCCCATGATTCCAAGTATATTTGGAGAAAAGTGCATCTACATTTGACCTAAATTTCAGCACATTATAAATGCAACTTGTGATGACCTTTGCTAACTTTTGTTCCATAACTCGTTTGACTTAAAAACATAACACACGACTATCATACGACTACAATAACTCATAAATTAACCTCCTCATCATGTTAATCACCCTAGTCTCACCCCAAAAGAATATGTTATAACATTCCAAACTTGTCGATTTTTGACGAAACTTATTTTCTTCAATTCGTTTAGCGACTAAGCTTTCCAACCTCTTTTGGTACTTGTTATTCATGATATTAAATATTTGCAACCTCCAAGGTAACATGATTAACTTAATTTATTTGCTTCCAAATATAATCTCATTTTCGAGCTTACATCAATGACTTACGACGTACTCTCACGTATGAAAACTCGGGGTGTAACATCATTCCCCCCTTTGGAACATTCGTCCTCGAATGTTGACTGATGCATTTATCAGCCTCATAACTTGTAGCTCTTTCGAATACTTTAATATTGTCCTTAACATCTGGGAACTATTCTGTAAATAAATCCAAGGGCCAGGGTATTCCCCCCTTTAGGCCTCTTTCTCATACCACGACCTGTGGTCGGAATTCTTCCAATCTCGTAACTGTTGTTACCTTTTGTCATGCATCATGTACAACTGTGTACTTGTATGTGTGACTATGCGACTCTTCTCTCCTTTTTCCTCCAGCTTCTATCCAATCTTTAGGCCTCACTTTGTGAACATATACATAACTATGACAAGATGTCCCTCTAGGCATCTATTGGTGTACTAAAGTTCTTCGCTTGGTACTTTATCGAACTTACGACTATTGCTATATCTTGTTTCATAGCCTTGTATATCTATCCTTATGGCTTTACTACATCTAGGTAGGTTATACTATACCATAACACTTACTTCGGTTTATTATTACCGAGGTTTGCTACCCAACTCCAGGTTACTCTTTCGCTGCTTATCCTATATGTATAAATCTAAGTCCATTAGTGCTTCCTCATTATTATTCATCTTAAGAATAACAAACAAATCTCATCTTGTACTTTGGAACTTGTACCCATCTATTGTTTATTCACCTTAATGTTGAAATATAATCTATCACTGATAACTTGTAACCTCTTATGTAATACACTATCACTAGGGCTCACATCTTATCGAGGAACATCTGAAGTGATTTTCCTGATCCACCTAGGGATAATACTATACTTCAATAACCATATTTCATTGCATCTTCCGAGCGGACTATTCAGATTTTAGAAGATATGCTCCGAGCTTGTGTTATTGACTTTGGAGGTTCATGGGATCAGTTTTTGCCCTTAGCAGAGTTTGCCTACAACAATAGTTACCAGTCGAGCATTCAGATGGCTCCTTATGAGGCTTTATATGGTAGGCGGTGTCGATCCTCAGTCGGATGGTTTGAGCCGGGAGAGGCTCGGTTGTTGGGTACAAATTTGGATCAGGAGGCCTTGGACAAGGTCAGGATCATTCAGGATAGGCTTCGTTTAGCTCAGTCCAGGATGCAGACCGCAAGGTTCGAGATGTGGCTTTTATGGTTGGTGAGCGGGTATTGCTCCGAATGTCGCCTACGAAGGGCGTGATGAGATTTGGGAAGAAAGGCAAGCTTAGCCCTAGGTTCATTGGTCCGATAGAGATTCTTGATCGAGTGGGAGAGGTGGCTTATAGACTTGCTTTGCCGCCGAGCTTATTAGCCGTGCATCCAGTGTTTCATGTGTCCATGCTTCGGAGGTATCACGACGACCCAGCCCACGTGTTAGATTTCAGCACTGCCCAGTTGGACAAGGACTTGTCTTATGAGGAGGAGCCGATAGCTATTCTAGACCGGCAAGTTCGTCAGTTGAGGTCGAAGAGTTTTCCTTCTGTTCGTGTTCAGTGGAGAGGTCAGCCCCCTGAGGCATCGACCTGGGAGTCCGAGTCTGATATGCGGAGCCGTTATCCCCATCTTTTCCCCGACTCAGGTACTTCCTTCTTCTGTCCGTTCGAGGACGAACAGTTGTTTTAGAGGTGGAGAATGTGACGACCCAAAGGGTCATCACCTGTTTTTAATTGAATTTTGTATCTCCGAGGCGTTGAAAACCTCATTTAGAGTCGCCTCGATTTGTGTGCGCAGTCCGAGCGCGTAGCCGGAAAGCTTAAATATGAAATTCTGTGATAAATGCTAAGTTTTGATGTTAAAATGAATGAATTTGACCTTGGTCAACGTTATGGGTAAACGGACCCGAACCCGTGATTTGACGGTCCTGGAGGGTCCGTAGGAAAAATATGGGACTTGGGCGTATGCCCAGAATCGAATTCTGAGGTCCCAAGCCAGAGAAATGAATTTTTGAAAGAAATTGTTTAAGGAAATTTGAAATGAAACTTGATTAGAACTTGATTAAGATGTTTCTGTGAAATTTGGTGAAAAACGGACGTCGTTTGACGTGATTCAGACCTAAATTGGAAAATTTGATGTTTTATGATGTTTGAAAGAATTCATGGATTTTGAGGTTTAATTCGATGTTTATGATGTTATTTTGGCGATTTGATCGCACGAATAAGTCCGTAGGATATTTTTGAGGTTGTGTGTACATTTGGTTTGGAGCCCCGAGGGCTCGGGTGAGTTTTGGTTAAGCCACGGGTGCATTTTTGAACTTTGAAAAAAATCTGGTATTTCTGATCTGCAGGCTTCGCATTTGCGAAGCAGGTCTCGCAAATGCGAGCATTGCATCGCAAATGGCTGTGCAGCCCGATCGCAAATGCGACCAGGTGGTTCGCAAATGCAACAATTGGCCACTCGCAAATGCGACATTATTGATCGCAAATGCGACGCCCGGGAATTTTTAAAGTGTTCGCACATCTGAGAGTTCGGGGGTTCGCAATTGCGAACCCCTGTTCGCCTTTCCCATATCAGAGATCTGCAATTTTACACTTAAACGATTTGAACCCCATTTTTCATATTTTCTCAAACCCAAACACACTTAGGCGATTTTCCAAGAACAAGTCTTCTTCCAAATCAATTGTAATTTAGTTTTTACTCATTTCTTTCAATCATTAACATCTTTTAACATGATTTCAACCTAATATCAAAGATTTTCATGGGAGATATTGGGTGTTTTGGGTAGAACCTAGGTTTTTCAAAAATTGGGGATTTGGACCTCAATTTGAGGTCCGATTTCAAAACAAATTACATATTTGAGTTCGTGGGGGAATGGGTAATCGGGTTTTGGTTCGAACCTCGGGTTTTGACCACGTGGGCCCAGGGGCGATTTTTGACTTTTTGGGTAAAACTTTTGAAAACTCATTTTCATGCATTGAGGTTGTTTTATTTACCGTTTATTGATGTAATTAAGTAATTTATGATTAGATACGAACGAATTGGCGGTGGAATCAAGGGGTAAAGCTATAATTGAGACTTGAGTTGTGTTCAAGGCATCGAGGTAAGTGTTTATTCTAACCTTAGCTTGAGGGATTAGGAGTTGAGTCATATTTGCTACTTGTTTCTTGTTGAGTACGACGTATAGGCATGGTGACGAGTATCTATACGTTGGTGTCGAGCATGACCGTGAGTCTTAAATTGATACTTGTTGTATTCTTGAATGATACTATGGTTGCAATAGTGAGTAAATCCGTGGTATTGCGCAAAGACTTAGTTTATTTTCGTGGAAGTTACTTATGAGTTAGAAATGGTGATAACTGAAATGTTTAGGAGTTGCGTTGAGATTGGTTATAGCTGATTCTCCCTTGTCGGGACTTATATAATTGTACTGTTGAGTTCCCCTGTGGATAGTATAATTTATGGTTAATCCCTTGCCAGGACTGTTGTCATGATCAATGTAGGCTGTATATTTGGAGCGAGTTGCACGCCGCAACAGTTATATAAATATTGGATCGGGTTGCACGCCGCAACAGTTATATATATATATTGGATCGGGTTGCACGCCGCAACAGTTATATATATATATATATATATATATATATATATATTGGATTGGGTTGCACGCCACAACAGATATTATATTGGATCAGGTTGCACGCCGCAACAGATATTATATTGGATCGGATTGCACGCCGCAACGGTTATATATAAATATTGGATCGGGTTGCACGCCGGAACATTTATGTATATGGATCGGGTTGCACGCCGCAACAGTGTTAATTGATAAGGGATCGGGTTGCGCGCTGCAATAGTAGTGTTATTGTATTGTTGTAGATACTGTATTGTTCTTTCATATATTTACTTGGTTTCCATTAGTTTGATATTGTTCCCCGAAGCATGTACCCCTCCCTTTTAAACTGCTTATTACCTGTTTATTTTTCCGCCATATAGTATATATCTGCACAGGTTTATGTGGTAGTCTGGTCTAGCCTCATCACTACTTCGCCGAGGTTAGGCTAGGCACTTACCAGCACATGGGGTCGGTTGTGCTGATACTACACTCTGTGCTCTTTTGCACAGATCCAGGTCCCGGACAGTAGCAGTAGCTCGGGAGCCAGCCTTCAGTCCACCGATACTCCGAGGTAGCCTTGCACGCGTCCACAGGCCCGGCGTCTCCTCTATCTTATATTTCATTCTGTTATCTCATGTTTTCGAGACAAACAGTGTTATATTTCTTTCAAACGGTTGTATTTAGTAGTCTTAGTAGTCCGTGGATGATGTGACACCAATTCTTGGGTAGAGGCACATGTTGAATTCCGCATTATTGTTCAGCTTATTTAATTTAAGTCTTCCGCTTTAATTTCATATTCCGCTGTCATTTAAGTATTTAACGCTTGTTGTTATGATTGATAAAAGGATTTAAAATAAAGTAGGTAGGAGTTTATGATTTGTGGCTTGCCTCCTTCTACGAGTAGGTACCATCACGGCCCCCGAGGGTGGGAAAATCTGGGACGTGACAAGATCTAACATATAATAGGTGGATTCATCATGGTGAGTCGGATTCATCTTCACATGATGAAATAAATTCTAGTGCGGATTCAGATTTAGGAAACTATGATGCTGCCACTTTCGAGATGTTGCATGACATGTATCGCGGTGTTCCTACAGATAATATAACTCATGATTCTTATGAGTCAGCTGAGTCTAGATATGAAGAACCTAATGCAGAAGCTAAGGGTTTTTATCTGTTGTTAAAAGATGCAAAGCAAAAGCTGTATCCAGATTGTGAAAAGTTCTCGAAGCTCTCTTTTGTAATGTATCTTTTTCAAATAAAGTGCTTGCATGGCTGGAGTAATACTTCATTAGATTCTTTGTTAAAATTATTAAGTGATGCTTTTCCCAAGGGACATGTGCTCCCTAATTCTATTTATGAAGTTCAAAATATTATTAAAAATTTAGGTCCAGATTACGTAAAAATAGATGTTTGTGTTAATAATTGCATCTTATATAGAAAGGAATATGCGAATCTTGAGCAATGCCCTGAATGTGGTGAGAAAAGATGGATAGTACAAGAAGGAGAAGATGGTGACACAGAAATTCCTTCAAGTAAATTGATAAGAGAAAGAAAGGAATTCCTAGAAAAATTCTTAGATACTTTCCTTTGATACCACGATTACAACGGTTGTTTATAACTAAACGAACTGCAGAAGATATGAGGTGGCATACAAATAAGCGAGTTGATAATGGAGTATTAAGGCATCCAACCGACTCACTACATGGAAAACTTTTGATGAGAAGCATTTGGATTTTGCATCAGATCCACGTAATGTAAGACTTGGACTTTCTTCAGATAGTCTTAATCCTTTTGGTTCCATGAGTAATGCCTACTGTATGCGGCCAGTATTCTTGATTTCGTATAATCTACCCCCGTGGCTATGCATGAAAATCTAATATTTTGTTATCCTTACTTATTCCTGGCCCAAAAAGCCCTGGTATGAATATAGATGTGTATCTCCAACCTTTGGTTGATGATTTGAAAAGCTTATGAGAGGATGGAATTGAGACTTATGATGCTTTTAAGCAACAAAATTCAATTGCGTGCTTCTTTGTTGTGGACAATTAATGACTTTCCAGCATATGGCATTTTGTCCGGTTGGAGCACTAAAGGTAAATTTGCTTGTCCTGGTTGTCATGTAAATACTTGCTCCATTTACTTGAAACATGGTCGAAAGCATTATTATATGAGTCATCGTAGGTTCTTGGAGATAAATCACCCTTATCGTCGGACCAAGAGTTCTTTTGATAACACAAGGGAAGAAAGACTTATACCACAAGTATTGAGTGGAGATGATGTGCTTGCACAACTAAATACATCCTCACAAGGATCCATGGGTGACAACAAAAAAATAAAATAAAACAGATGCCGAAAGTCGTGACAACTGGAAGAAGAAAAGTATATTCTATGAACTCCCATACTGGAGGACTGTATTGTTGAGACACAATTTGGATGTAATGCACATAGAGAAAAACATTAGTGAAAGCATCATAGGAACATTGTTGGATATTGACGGAAAAACAATGGACACACTGAAATCTCGATTGGACATACAAGAGATGAGAATTAAAAAGCCTCTCCATCCAATAAAAAGTGGGGATAAGTACATACTTCCTTCTGCTAGTTATACAATGTCCAAAATTGAGAAGATTAAATTCTGTCAACTCATCAAAGATGTCAAGTCTCCTGATGCTTATGCTTCTAACATTAGTCGTTGTGTCAATGTTAAGGAAGCTAGAATTTTTGGACTTAAAAGTCATGATCACCATGTTCATTTCGAGCGTATCTTTCCAGTTATCATTAAAGGAATTTTGCCAAAGGATGCATATGGTCCATTAATTAAAATGTCATTATTCTTTAGTGATTTGTGTGCTAAAGAGTTGCATATGGATAAGTTAGATTAAATAGATAAAACCTTACGAGTGACAATTTGCAAACTAGAACGTATATTCCTACCATCGTTCTTTGATGTCATGGTTCTTTTGGAAATTCATTTAGCAAAGGAGGTTGGACCTGTCCAATTTCGATGGATGTATTTCATCGAGAGGTTAGATTTTTACTACTCTAAAATTTTCTTTTAGTTGAAATTTTTTATGAAACTAATATATCTTTACTTAACAGAATGTTGCGCACATTAAAAGGTTATGTACGCAACATGGCTCGTCCAGAAGGGTCAACTGCTGAGGGCTATCTTGCAGAAGAATGCATGGCATTCTGTTCCAGATATTTGACTGATATGGAGACAAAGGAAAATCGTCAGGATAACATGGATCCTAATGGCTTCTCTATATTTAACTGTCGTGGTAAGCCATTTGGAGGGGGTAATTAGACAAAATTGAATGATATAGAAATCAAGCAAGCACATTTTTACATCCTCCAAAATTGTGCAGAAATTGACCCTTTTATCGAGTAAAATACTTTCACTTTATTTACATTCTTTTCTTCTTATGAATTCTCTCAATTATTATCTTGTAATATTTTTGTTTTATTTTAATGTTCACCATCTATAGGGAACATCTAGAAATATTAATAAAGGAGAATAATAGAAATGTTATATGATGTACCCACACAAGATGATGAAATGTTATATGATATAAGGGTAAGACCACGAAACTTGTATGATGTACCCGCACAAGATGATGAAACAGAGCCATCACAATTAACTGACCTGGTTGAAAGGGAAGAGCAAAATCTTCAAGTAGAATCAGACAATGATATAATTAAAATACAAGGTGAAGATAATGATGCATTGAGCATTGAATCACCTTCTCTCAATACTGAGGAAGAAATAGACTATGAATCTGATCATAAAGATAGGGATGACTCAACAGATGAAGAATATTTTTCTGAGGATGAACATGATAAAAAAGAGTATGATGATTGGCTGTAAGGATGAATGTGATTTTTCACAACCTTGTACAAATGGTTAATTTCTCCTTTCTGCTTCTCTTTTTATTTCTTTATTATACTTGCTACTATATAAATTTATTTAATATTTAAAAAGTTTAGCTTCATTCCATGCCAAATACTGAGTCAAAATATATTATGAATACATGATTTTATATCTAACAGTCCTTATTTAGTCACTATATTTGTTTTTTTTCTACTTAAATTCTTTGTTTGGACATACACCTTAATCTATATTTATGTTGTTGGACAGATTATTTTCTGGTTGACAGTATGTGCATGTGCTGCCTTTACTTCTACTTTCAACCAGTCACCAGTATAATTCTTTTTAATATGTCTTGCAGACTATTATGATGGCAGATGGGCATGTTTCTGATAGTGTTGGACCTCCTGGAGTAATTTCGAACCGACAACCACGTGAGTTGATTCATTCAGTAAAAAATAGCTTTGTGAAATCTCATGCTTGTATAACTTAATAGAAACAGACTTTTTATACCTTCAAATTTATTAATAAATTATCATAAAGAGTAGGATTTGATTATTTGACTTATTGATTTGTCTGTAGTCACTTTGAGTGAAGTATGATATAATATATACTTTAAATATTTAAATCATAAGCTCTTTTGAACTACTAATATTTTAAATTTCCTCAGAAGATACAATAGGTTGTTAGATAGCATGAACATTTATTTTGTATAGGAAGAGAAATTGCTCTCCACCTATTTCTACATTAAATATAACATCTTTATCTTATTTGTAAACTGTAGTTACTTGGGAAGATGAAGTTTGTAAGGACTTCATATGAACAGATACCGTGCCTAAGGTCGATAAATCTATTTCCTTGAAGTAGTTTTCATTTTAATATTTTTTTGTATTGCTGAAGGACAAATGAGAAAGGGAAAGGGGAAGACTAGAGGGTTTTCAATCCAAAAGAAACGCAAAAAATAATCCTAATGGAAAGCTAGAGGTGATTATCCCACCAGATCAGACAGTGTTACTGAGCTTTCAATCACAGTTGACCACCATGCTAAGCATGATGTCAAAACTTGGAAGAAAGTTTCTGATCTAGCAAAAGACAGGATTGTTGCTCATATGCTGGTAATTCTCTTTGTTTATTTTAAGTTTATAGTTTTTTGTTGTTGAATGAGTCGTATTCAACCAAAACACTTGGTAAAGTTCTTTTTCGGTATCTATTGTAGGAATATCGTGAGCTAGATCTTATAATTTTATTACTCTACGATGGAGTTCGTAGAAGCACACTGTTTGCTTCAAATTTTCTTATTTTATTATGATATGTCAAAATGATATTCTCTATTGGTGCAACATTTAATCAATGTTGCAAGTAACTTTTATTCACCGTTATATGTCCATGAGATATCGTAAGAATAAAAGGTATTGGGTGGGCTTATAATTTTATGTATGTAATATAAACAGTTTATTAAAACAGCCGTGCATCATAGTAGTAGTCTTCATAAAGAGTAGTAGCCATATTTATTAATCATCCTTTATTACAGTTTCACATACAAATCTATTTGGTTGCTAGTAGAGTCTTAGGTGACAAAGATATCACTTCTAACTTTTGATTTGAGTGCAGGATGCCTTTGAAATTCCATACACGCAACACACTAGGGATACTATCCTTCATACAACTAATAATTTGTATCGATATCGTCGTAGTAGGCTCCATGATCATTTTAAGAAATTTGCTACAAAGGAGGAATGCTTGCAAAACATACCAGAAGATGTTGAATGGAAATTCTTGGTGGAGTATTTCGACTCCGATCCTTTCAAGGTAAATTAATGAAATATGCGCAAAAGATATTATTTAGCTAAAAGAATTCTGGAAAATATCTACATCAATCAGGGAAGTTACAAAAAACTAAGAAAGCAATCATATGCCTGTGAAATGGAACTTAAACTCTCATGATCAGACTCTCTTGTTTATTTCTTATTGTACTTTTCATACTTGAATCATAAGATATATCATTGATTTATATTCAATGTAGAGAATGAGTGCCAGAAACAAAATAAACAAGGCAAAACAAGGAATCAATCACATTTGCGGCAGAAAATCCTTTGGGGCAGTCTCTTTTGAAGAGGTGAGATATGCCTTATTTTATGAACTTAGTAATTCTTTCTTCAATAACGTAATTGGATTTATTTTGTTAGAGAGATGCAATCACTGGAAAAGAGCCAAACTTTCAGAAACTTTGGAAAGAACTCACATGAAAAATGTTCATTAGGTCAACGATGCTGCTGCTGAATTGAATGTACATACAAAACTCTAATCTTTAATCCTTTGATATGAGTTTATCAAAATAAATATTGAAAGCTAACTCTTCTATGGATTGTTTGTAGGATAAAGTGAATGAATTAGTTGCGGAGAAAAATCAAGAAACAGAAGAGGGTACTGATATGGACCCTATTGTTAATGCGTCCCTTATGAAGAAAAGTCCGGCTATTACCACGGTCGAGGATCAGGACTTAAGCTGTCACGACCCGGATTTTCCACCATCGGGATTGTGATGGCGCCTAACTTTTCAGATGATAGGCAAGACAACAGTTAAAGATTTAATACACTAACCCTTAACCAATTCAGTAAATAACAGCAATTGAATCAAAACATATTAAAGGAGTGCAAAATTTCATAATAACCCAAGTACTTATACACAACTACCCAAAATCTGGTGTCACAATTGACGAACTTCTAAGAGTCACTATAAATACTGGCTGAAAGAAAGTACAACTATCTTTGAATTAAAGAAACAGTAAACTGGAATAACTGGAAGGGGACTCCAGGGTCTGCGAACGTCGGCAGATGTACCTTGGGTCTCCTGTAGGATTGAAGGTAGCAACTCAACTCGGGTCAACACGGTCCAGTACTGAAATCTGCATAGAAAATGCAGAGTGCAGTATCAGTACAACCGACCCCATGTACTGGTAAGTGCCGAGCCTAACCTCGGTGAAGTAGTGACGAGGTTAGGAAGTCCCTTAGCCATATGCAATCTGATAGGCTGAGCAAGTCCCTCAATAAACTTCGTCACCCTCTCCCTATCGGTGGGAAGTATAAGAAGAGCATGACGGGCCAAATCAACAAAGCGGGACTCGTACTGAGTAACGGACATGATGCCCTACTGGAGACGCTCGAACTGCCTGCGATAGTCCTCTCTCAATGTAACAGGAAGGAACTTCTCGAGAAATAGCTGAGAGAACTGGTCCCAAGTCAAAGCAGGCGACCCAGCTGGTCTGGACAAACAAAAATCCCTCCACCATTTCTTGGCGGAACTTGACAGACGAAAGGCAGCAAAGTCGACCCCATTGGTCTCCACTATTTCCATGTTACGTAACACCTCATAACAACTGTCCAGATAGTCCTAGGGATCCTCTGAAGATGTACCACTATAGTGAGTGGTGAAAAACTTAGTAAACCTATCCAATCTCCATAAAGCCTCAAAGACATAGCTGATCCATTGCCGGTCTGTGCTGCAACACCCGGCGGAATCGAGTTCTAAAATATAAGATGACCTTTTGGGTCATCACATTCTCCACCTCTAAAACAACCGTTCGTCCTCGAACGTACATAGAAAAGTACCTGAGCTGGGAAGAAGGTGGGGATATCTATTCTACATATCGGACTCGGACTCCGAGGTAGCTGCCTCAATAGGCTGATCTCCCCACTGCACTCGAACCGAAGGATAACTCTTCGATCTCAACTGATGAACCTGCAAGTCTAAAATAGCTATCGAATCCTCCACGTAGGTCAAATCTTTGTCCAACTGGAGAGTGCTGAAATCTAACACGTGGGATGGATCGTCGAGATACTTTCGAAGCATGGACACATGGAATACTGGATGTATCGCTGATAAGACTGGGGGCAACGCAAGTGTGCAGGCCACCTCTCCCACTAGATCAAGAATCTCAAAAGGCCCAATGAACCTAGGGCTTAGCTTGCCCTTCTTTCCAAACCTCATTACGCCCTTCATGGGCGATACCCGAAGCAACACTCTCTCTCCGACCATGAATGCTACATCGCGAACCTTACGGTCGGCATAAATCTTTTGCCTGGACTGAGCTGTACGAAGTCTATCCTGAATGATCTTAACCTTATCCAAGGTATCTTATACCAAATCTTTACCTAATAACCGAGCCTCCCCCGGCTCAAACCACCCAACCGGTGATCGACACCGTCTGCCATAAAATGCCTCATAGGGAACAATATGAATGCTCGACTGGTAGCTATTGTTGTAGGCAAACTCCGCTAACGGCAAGAACTGATCCCAAGAACCTCCAAAGTCAATAACACAGGCACGGAGCATATCCTCCAAAATCTGAATGGTACGCTCGGACTGTCCGTCCGTCTAAGGATGAAATGTTGTGCTTATCTCGACACGCGTATCCAACTCACGTTGTACTGCCCTCCAGAAATGCGAGGTAAACTGCGCACCTCGATCAAAAATGAAGACACGAGCACACCATGAAGACGAACGATGTCACGGATATAAATATCTGCCAATCGCTTTGAAGAATAGGAAACTGCCACAAGAATGAAATGCGCTGACTTAGTCAGCCTATCCATAATAACCCAGGCTGCATCGAACTTCCTCTAAGTCCGTGGTAGTCCAACAACGAAATCCATAGTGATACCCTCCCACTTCCACTCAGGAATCTCTATCTTCTGAAGCAAACCACCAAGTCTCTGATGCTCGTACTTTACTTGCTGACAATTTAGACACCGAGCTACATATGCCAAAATATCCTTCTTCATCCTCCTCCACCAATAATGTTTCCGCAAGTCCTGGTACATCTTGGCGGCGCTCAGATGAATAGAATACCAGGAACTGTGGGCCTCCTCTAGAATCAACTTACGAAGTCTATCCACATTAGGCACACAAACACGACCTTGCATCCTCAAAACTCTATCATCTCCAACCGTAACCTGTTTGCCATCACCGTGCCACACTGTGTCCCTAAGGACAAGCAAATGAGGGTCATCATGCTGCGCTCCCTGATGTGCTCAAACAAGGAAGACCGAGTGACTATGCAAGCTAAAATGCGACTGGGCTCAGAAACATCCAACCTCACGAACTGATTGGCTAAGGCCTAAACATTTAATGCAAGCGGTGTCTCACCGACTGGAATGTACGCAAGGCTGCCCTACTAGCTGACTTCCTACTCAAAGCATCGGCCACCACATTGGCCTTCCCGGGATGATACAAGATGATGATATCATAGTCTTTCAATAGCTCCAACCACCTCCTCTGCCTCAAATTTAGCTCCTTTTGCTTGAACAAGTACTGCAAACTCTTATGATCCGTGAATACCTCACACGACACGCCACATAGATAGTGCCTCCAAATCTTCAGTGCATGAACAATGGCTGCCAGCTCCAAGTCATGAATGGGACAATTCTTCTCGTGAATCTTTAGCTGCAGCGAAGCATACGCAATAACCTTGCCACCCTGCATCAATACCGCACCAAGTCCAATACGAGATGCATCAAAATATACGGTATAAGGCCCTGATCCTGTGGGCAACACCAACACTAGCGCCGAAGTCAAAGCTGTCTTGAGCTTCTGGAAGCTCGCCTCACACTCGTCTGACCATCTGAATGGGGTACCCTTCTGGGTCAGCCTAGTCAACAGGGCTGCTAAAGATGACAACCCCTCCACAAACCGACGGTTATAACCCGCTAAACCCAAGAAACTATAGATCTCCGTGGCTGAAGTAGAACTAGGCCAATTCTGAACGGCCTGAATCTTCTTAGGATCCACCGGAATACCCTCTGCTGATACAACGTGACCCAAGAAAGCAACTGAACTCAACCACAACTAACATTTCAAAAACTTAGCATATAACTGGTTGTCTCTCAGGGTCTGAAGAACGACCCGAAGATACTACTCATGCTCCTCTCGACTGTGGGAGTAAATCAAGATATCATTAATAAAAACAATCATGAAGGAATCCAGATAGGGCTTGAACACCCGGTTCATCAAATCTATAAATGCTGCTTGGGCATTTCTCAGCCTAAATGACATCACTAGAAACTCATAATGCCCATACCGAGTCCGAAAAACTGTCTTAGGGACATCAGATGCCCTAATCCTCAACTGATGGTAGCCAGACCTCAAATCGATCTTTGAAAACACCTTGGCACCCTGAAGCTGATCAAATAAGTCATCAATCCTCGACAATGGATACTTGTTCTTGATGGTGACTTTGTTCAACTGCTAATAGTCTATGCACATCCTCATCGATCCATCCTTCTTCTTTACAAACAATACCGGCGTACCCCAAGGCGAGACACTAGGTCTAATAAAGCCCTTATCAAGCAAATCTTGCAACTGCTCCTTCAACTCTTTCAACTCTGGCGGGGCTATGCAGTATGGCGGGATAGAAATGGGCTGAGTGCCCGGAACCAAATCAATACAAAAGTCAATATCCATGTCGGATGGCATCCCCGACAGGTCTGCAGGAAATACCTCTGGAAACTCTCGAACAACTGGTACAGAATCCATGGAAGGAACCTCCGCACTAGAATTACAGACATAAGCCAAATAATCTAGATAACCCTTCTCGACCATGCGTCGAACCTTCATATAGGAAATAACCCTACTGTTAGAATGACCAGGAGTCCCTTTCCACTCTTATTGAGGCAACCTTGGCAAGGCTAAGTTCACGGTCTTGGCGTGATAGTCCAATATAGCATGATAAGGTAACAACCAATCCATCCCCCAAATAACATCGAAATCAACCATATCGAGAAGTAGGAGATCTACGCTAGTCTCAAGACCCCCAATAATAACCACACACGAACGATTGACACGATCTACAACAATAGAATTCCCCACAGGTGTGGACACATAAACTGGAGCACTCAAAGAATCACGAGGCACAACCAAATATGAAGGAAAATAGGATGACACATACAAATAAGTAGATCCCGGATCAAATAATATTGAGGCATCCCTACTGCAAACTGAAACCGTACCTGTGATAACCACGTCAGATGACTCAGCCTCAGGCCTTGCTGGAAAAGCATAGCATCGGTGCTAGGCCCCGCCACTCTGAACTGCATCTCGAGGACAGGCCCTGTCTGGCTGGCCTCCACCTCTAGCGGCCTGACCTCCACCTCTAATACCTCTACCTCCACCTCTAGCTGTCTGACCCCTACCTCTAGCTGGCTGAGCTGGCGGTGGAACACCCGGTGCCGGGACCATGGCACGAGAACCCTGATGCTGAGAACTGCTCGATGCTCAAGGGCAATACCTAGAAATATGCCTCGGATCGCCACAAGTATAACAAGATCTTGGCTGCTGTAGTTGATGACCCTGAAACTGACCTTGGCAGCCTGAGCAACCACCCTGAAAACTCTGGAGCGGAGGTGCACTGATAGGAGCTGGTGGTGCACTGTAGGCTAGCTGATCGGAATACTGCATATGAGGGCCACGGCCACCTGAAGAACCGTGAGAAGCCTGAAGTGCTTAATGAAACGGCCTGGGAGGATGGCCTCTGCCAAAAGTACCCGGCCTCCAGATGAGGCCCCACTGAATCCACCGGAGTGACAAGGCCTCTTGTCAGACCCCTAACCACTCCCCTTAGCTAAAACCATCTCAACTCGTCTGGCCACATTGGCTACATCCTGGAAAGAAATCTCACTCCCTGTCTCCTTAGCCATCTGCATTCTGATAGGCTGAGCAAGTCCCTTAATAAACCTCGTCACCCTCTCCCTCTTGGTGGGAAGTATAAGAAGTGCATGACGGACCAAATTAATAAAGCGGGTCTCGTACTGAGTATCGGACATGATGCCCTGCTGGAGACGCTCGAACTGCCTGCAGTAGTCCTCTCTCAGTGTAACAGGAAGGAACTTCTTGAGAAATAGCTGAGAGAACTGGTCCTAAGTCAAAGCAGGCGATCCAGCTGGTCTGGCCAAACAAAAATCCCACCACCATTTCTTGGCGGAGCTTGACGGACGAAAGGCATCAAAGTTGACCCCATTGGTCTCCACTATCCCATGTTACGTAACACCTTATGACAACTGTCCAAATAGTCCTGGGGATCCTCTGAAGATGTACCGTTATAGTGAGTGGTGAAAAGCTTGATAAACCTATCCAATCTCCACAAAGCCTCAGAAGACATAGCTGATCCATCACCGGCCTGTGCTGCAACACCCGGCGGAACTACCCCAACTGGCTGAGCTGCTGGAGTCTGAAACTGGGGAGCCATCTGCTCCGGAGTGTGGGTAGCGGGAGTCTGGGCTCCTCCCCCAGCCTGAGACACGGCCGGTGCTAAAGGAAATGTGTCGGCCTGAGCAACACTCTCCATAAGGCCCACTAGATGGACCAAAGCATCCTGAAGTACCGGGGTGGCGATGAACCCCTCTGGAACCTGAGCTGGACCTGCTGGAACAATCTAGGCTGGATCCTCCTCATCAAACTCTACCTGAGGCTCCATCGCTGGTGCTGCTACTCGAGCTCTGGGCTGAGCCCTGCCTCTTCCTCGGCCTCTAGCATGGCCTCGGCCTCGTTCTCTGCCCCTCGTAGGAGCTGCCACTAGGGGCTCTGGCTGCTGCTCAGCTGAAGAAGTGGTACGTACACGACATCACCCTTTGTGCTTTATCACTCAACCTCACCATATAAATAATAGAAACGTGCACGGCATCACCCTTCGTGCTTTATCACTCATCCTCACCATGTAAATAATAGAAACATGCATGGCATCACCCTTCGTGCTTTATCACTCTACCTCACCAAAATAAAAGACAACAATGATACGGAGATATAAATGACACAACAAGACTTACTTCGACACTTTGTTCCACAATACCAATCTCAACTTTGAGTAAATGCTCAATCAGTACCAAATTCAATAAAACATGATAAGAAATTGCTCAACCCATCGAGTAGCTAGTCTAAACATGAACAATATGATCAAAAATACAACATTTGCAAGAATAAGACTCACTCACACGACAAAAACGTTTAGGTACTCGTTACCTCACCTATACGTTGTACTCAACATCCAACACGTAACAAGTAAGCAAATAACACCTAATCCCTCAAGCTAAGGTTAGCCACGACACTTACCTCACTCCCTCGGCCAAACTCAAAGCTCGATCACCGCTTTTCCCTTCACACAAGCCTCCGAACCAATAGAATCTAGCAAATTAACAACCAAACAATTCAATTTAAGCCTTAGGAACTACCCACGATTGCAAGGAATTCAATTTAGGCCATTTTGGAAAAAGTCAACAAAAGTTAACACCTGGGCCCGCTTGGTCCAAACCCAAAATTCGGACCAAAATTCAATTTACCATTCACCCCCGAGCTCAGATATACAATTTGTTTTGGAATCCGACCTCAATTTGAGGTCAAAATCCCCAAATTTCGAAATCCCTAGCTTCTACCCAAAAATCCCCAATTCTACCATGAAAACCTTAGAGAAAGGAAGTAATCCCCAAGTGAAGATGAAATTCAATGATGATGTCCTTAGGATAAAATATTCTAGGTTGAAATCTTGTAAAATGAAGTGAAAGATTGAAAGAAATGAGTTAAGAATCACTTACCTATGCTTTGGGGAAGAAATGATCTTTGGAAAATCTCCTCTTGTGGTTTAGGTTTTGAAAATTTGCGAAATGAATCAAAAATCCCGTCTAAGTCCCTTTTTACATAGCTGCAGATGTCGCATTTGCGACCTGAGCTTCGCAAATGCGAAGGTACCATCTTAAATGCGAGGTCCTTCACATCTCTGCTGCTTTTGCAATTGCGAAGATATGTTCGCAATTGCGAACTTAGCTCTCCGCAAATGCGGCAAAAAGATCGCATTTGTGATCACTGCCTTCCCAGTCTCACTTCGCAAGGTCTGCTTGGCCCAACTACTCTTCGGATTTGCGATGAGAGCCTTGTAAATGCGAAACCTGCAGGGTTCGCAATTCCGATACCTGATCTCGCAAATGCGAAATCAGAGGATTGCAACAAGTTCAGTTATACCAGCAAAATTTCCTAAGTTCAAAACACCCCGTAGCCTATCCGAAACTCACCTTGAGCCCCCGAGGCTCCAAACCGATCATGCACACATGTCTTAAAAAAACATACGAACTTGCTCGTGCGACCAAATTGCCAAAATAACACCTAGAATTACGAATCACCAAATCACATGAAATTCTTAAGAACACTTGAAATTCCTCTTTTCTCAACTGGATGCCTGAACCACGTCAAACCAACTCCGTTTTTTACCAAATTTCACAAACATGACTTAAATATTATATTAAACCTGTACCGAGCTCCGGAATTAAAATACGGGCCCGATACCGACGAGATCAAACATTAATCAAGTTCTTTAAACCATTAGATTTTCAGACTTATAATTTTTAACAAAAATTCATTACTCGAACTAGGGACCTCCGAATCCGATTCTAGGCATACGCCTAGGTCCCATATTTCAATACGGACCCACAGGGACTGTCAAAATACGAGTCCGGGTCCATTTACTCAAAACGTTGACCGAAGTCAACTAAATCAACTTTTAAAGGAAAAAATTATTATTTTTCTCAACTTTCCACATAAAAGCTTTCCGGAAACACGCTCAAACTGCGCACATAAATATAGGAGAGATAAAATAAGGTTTTGAAGGCATCGGAACACGGAATCGAGTTCTAAAACATAAGATGACCTTTTGGGTCATCACATAAGCTAACAAATAAGCAATCCAGGCAAGGGCTTCAAGAGCAACTGCAAGCACAAAAAATGAGGTAGAAGAAGAACGCCATGAACGAGAGAGTGTAGAATCTAAACTTAAAGAAGTACAAGAGCAACTCGAGGAGGAGCGGAAAAATCGAGAAGCCATGCAAGCTCATGTAGGAGTCATGGAAGCTCGTGTAGGATGTGATCAAAAAATGTTAAAAGAGGGCATGGTGGGACTTGCATCCCTTATACAAAGTTCCAAGGTATTTATTTAATAGTGAGAAAGTTTCTATTGTTGGCTTATGAAGACCAAATAGTTATTTTTGATATTATAAAATGGTTTCTTCCTTGGCCATAGTTTTTTTGATATTATAAAATAGTTCTTCCTTTGTACTATCATGTTTAAGATCTTCATTTGTGCTATGTTTAATAGATTCGACTCCATGCTGCACTTTTCAATATTGTTACAAATTTAAGTGGTTCAGATGAGGAAAGTCCTGCAAGTCCTATGGATGACATCAATGTAAGTAGATTCCAACTAATTCATGTAAAAGTAGATTTCTTGTCGCTCTTCTATTACTAGTTCTAGTATCGACTTATGCTTATGTTCATCTTTTGTACTGCAATGAAATGGATTATTTGTCTCTCCTCTCTTTTCTTTTTGGCTGCCTAAAAGTACTATGAATGACATTATGGTAAGTAGTATTCATAAAAAATACATTTAAACTGTCATTTTTATTTTACTGGTGTTGGTAGTGTGAATTATGCATTTGACCTGAAGTTAGTCAAGGGGATCTATCTCATATATGATCTTATTTTTTAAAGCATTAAGTTGTTCTGCCTAGAGTTTCTTTGGATGTGGTTTTGTGCAATTTGTGTAAAAACTTTATTTTGCATTAATTTATCTGAGCAATTCAGCTACTTAACTAATTCTATTTAATTGCCTCGTAGACTATACATATTCATTTTCAGGCAATTACTTGATATGGGGTTGGCTTTACTTGTCCCGACTCACTTTAGAGATCAACCAAATTTTTGCACAAATATCTGTCATTCAGATGCTTACGTTATGTCTTCATGGTTCTAATGACTAATATATTCTTAAGCACACCAAGGAATGCTAATCTGGTAAATATTGTACTAGGTTATTTTGATAGCTGACGCATCATTATTCTCCTCAAACTATACTATGAATTAATAAACTTTTAATTCATTTTAGTCTCTCTTCTTTCATTCTCCTCCAGATTTTTCCATTGGAACATAAAAATTTCAGTTTTCTATAAATTACAGAAAACTTTTTTTACTTTTATAACTCTATAACTTCATTTATGTACATCTACCTTTATGTGATAGGATCTTGTGACTTATAGTAATTACTCAACAAGGGGAACAACAACCTAAAGGAAAAAAGAAACGAATTACATGTATTGGCAAGGCAACAATACTTAAACTAGGAGAGGTATTGACAATGAAGCATTATATGTTCAGCTGAAAATGTTAAGATCAAGAAGTTCAAATTTAAATTCTATGAACAGTACAAAGTGTTTGTCCAATTTGAATAATGGTGTAATATTGATTTTTTTCTTATACAGTTTTTATTCTTTAAGAAATATTATATATTTTTAATGCTGGTTGAGCACTCATAAGACTATTTGATAAAGTCGCAAGCTAAACACAGCTCGTAAAGTTAGGAGCCGCTTCCAGTAGATTTTAGAAAGACTATCAAGAAAATTGGGAGCGACTTCTTTAGTTTTTAGAAGCCTTTTACAAAATTATACCTTTATATGTTTCACTAGTCTTTAAGGGTCATTTATTTCTGATTATTATGTTGTATTTACTCAAAAGCAATCACCCTCTTTAAGATAATGTGATGCATATCAGACTGTATACTGAAAACTAATCATCCTCATTTGAATGTTGTGGTGCATATCAGAACTAGTGTTGAAGATATATGTCATGAACTGAAGTAGCATACCCAACTTTTCAAGTGATATTTCTATCGTATGATTGGATGGAACATTGAGCTGAATAAGTAATCTTCTAATTTATTCCTCTATCTTTTGAAAGTTAATTGTTATGATTTCCTCATTAATTCATTTAATTGTTATTTGTTTGTTCTTCTGGACTGAAGTTATATGTGAATAGTGCTTATAGTTGTTACCCTTTCATGGTATTTGGGGGTATGTAGTGGGAATGGAATTGAAGGCCCCCATAGGAAGCAGAACAATAAAAGTTGCTTTTGGAGTCCAAAAAGATTGTGTTGTTTGATTGGGGCAAAATTTTGAGGAGGACCCTCAAAATTCCGGAACAAGTCCAGCCAACGCCATCATATGCCAGAAAATCAGAAACTGGGGCAGAATTTTGAGGAGGACCCTCAAAATTTCGAAGCAATTTTATCCGATCGTAGCATGTGCAGCAATCAGACGTGTTCATCTAACCGAGGCAGAATTTTGAGGAGGACCTTCAAAATTCTATAGCATGAGAGGTTGCGATGTCTCGGATCATGTCATAGTCACTGGTTCATCTAACCAATTTCTAAAATAATATATTTTTATTACGTCTTTGAAACTATGTATGCTTGCTTGTAAAATGACTCTGTTTAGCCAACGCTACCCCCAATGATTTGAACAGGACCTTCGGACCAAGCGAAGCAAGCTAAGCAAACCGACGGAGGCACGAACCAACCTCCCCCTTTACAGAACTCACGATTTTTCTTTGGATGCAGGAGCGAAGAATATACATGCTTCCAAGTCACAATCTTCATAACAACCGTGATACTGAAATCTATTATCAGCTAAGAAAACTCTGCTATCACCTGCTATTTTATTTTTGCATGGGACTAAGCCCTGTCCCGAATTCTGCATGAGGCTAAGCTCTGTGTCCATCTGCATGAGGCTAAGCCCTGCCTCCATATCTGCATAAGGCTAAGCACCGCCTTCCAATTGCATGGGATTAAGCCCTATCCCGAATCTTGCATGAGACTAAGCTCTGTCTCCAATCTTGCATGAGGCTAAGCTCTGTCTCCATCTGCATGAGGCTTAGCCTGCCTCCATATCTGCATAAGGCTAAGCACTGCCTTCCATTTGCATGAGACTAAGCCCTGTCCCGAATCTTGCATGAGACTAAGCCCTGTCTCCAATCTTGCATGAGGCTAAGCCCTGCCTCCATATTTGCATAAGGCTAAGCACTGCCTTCTCTTTGCATGAGACAAAGCTCTGTCTCCAATCATGCATGAGGCTAAGCCCTTCCTCCATATTTGCATAAGGATAAGCACTGCCTTCTCTTTGCATGAGACTAAGCTCTGTCTCTATCTTCATGAGGCTTGATAACTGTGATTTTTACACGTTTTATGCCCATACTTGCCTATGCTTTATGTATGATTTGCCATAAAATAAACCCAGAATGCTTATAAGTTGCGCTTGATTGCAGGTTTGAGCAACAAGATGACGAAAGTCAAAAATCGGCTCGAAACGGAGTGAAACCTGCAAAAGTGTCAAAGATCATGAAAGCAAGGATATTCAGAACTTGGTGCGGACCGCACCATCATGTCATTCGGCCGCACCATAGGAGTTCAGAGAGTTGGCATTCTCAGTTCCAGCCAATGCGGCCGCACTACAAGCTCACGCGGTCCGCACCACAAAAGTCCAGAGACCATCACAAGCCACTCATGCGGCCGCACTACAAGTTCACGCGGTCCGCGCCAGTCATCATGCGGCCGCACTCCATCATTGTGCGGTCCGCATCAACATCTTCAGAAGGCAAGTCTCAGAAGTCAAGCAACCCAGTGCGGCCGCGTGTCAACTTTGTGCGGACCGCACGGACCCAGCAGGGTATTTTTGTCCGGTTTTTCTTAACTTAGTATAAATAGAATATTTGCCATTTTTAGGGGACGAATTAGATACCAGAGAGCTGTTGCACTCGTGAGACAAAAGTTTTATCCTATTTTGGGCATTTTCATCTTGTTTTAACGAGGATTCTTGTAGATTTACATTCTAGTTAATTAATATGTTCATTTTATCTATTTCTTCTTCAATTTCTGTTGTTATTATGGCTAGCTAAACCCATTAGCTAGGGTTGTGGCTCAACCCTAGTGTGGGTAATTAATGGGTGTGATTGTTTAATGCTTGAATGATGTTGGGTGTTTGATATTTGGGTTAATTTTATGTTTTTACTTGGATTTGGTGGTTGCAAACACTAAGTCTAGCTTAGTGGGTCTTGACTCTTCTTGAGAAAGAGTGTCTATGACTCCAAAATTAACCCAACAAGGAATTGGGATGGACCCATGAGAATGGTAGTCCCAATTAACGGGTAAAACTCGAGAGAGTAATTACCCAACTTGAACCCTAAGTTGCTTGGTTTGTTAGCCTACCCAATTGGTCTCGAGAGAGTCAATTGGGCAAAATCATTCTTTCTATCGAGAGGTATGAGAGTGAGTGCTATCTTGCAACGGTTATATCATAAGCCCCATAATCCTCATTCTCGTATTAGGAATCTCTACCCGTTAGTTGACCACCTAGGTAAATGCCACGACCCTAGTGCCTTTCTCTATCTTGCATACAACCTAGACTTAATATCTTAGCATAATTTAGTTATAATTAGTAGTTGTTAAATTGTAGTTGATAATCACAAAAAACCCAAAAATGATAGAAGATCAATTAGAAGCAAACTCGCATTTCTAGGCTAAACAAATATCCAACTCCCTTCCTAGCTCCCTGTGGAAATTGACCCCGATACCACTATTGGGTAAAAGTATTAGCGCCCACTCTTCCAAAGGTTGAGTCCGCTGCGACCTAATCACTTTTTGGCGTCGTTGCCGGGGAGCTTACGGTGTTGACTATTTGTGTAGCTAGTTTTGTGTTTTGCTTCTCTTTCCTTCTTTTTACTAATTCTATTTGTGTTGATCCATCAGGTACACATGGCTCTAAACGGAAATGACCCTCTTGGCAATGCCTTGGCGGGGGAGGAGGTTGAAGATGTTGAGCAAGATGAGCTTCCAGTACCTCAAGTACCACGGAGAGGTCGAAATGCCAATGCTAATGTACATGACAACAATCCTATTCCAGACCCTCCTCCGCCACCGCCAAGAGCGGTCCCAAGAGTTCTTCCTAATCAAGGGTACGCAAGTGCCATCGTTCCTCCCCGAATCCGGGCGGGGAATTTTCAAATCACAAATGTCAT
>NW_017674534.1:50553-80211 GCF_001879085.1 Nicotiana attenuata
GGGCAGCAAACAAACAAACGTGTCAGAAGATGCGTTGAGATTGAGGCTTTTCCCGTTTTCTCTTCGGGGCAAAGCGTTGGACTGGTTAGAAAGGCTACCAAATCATTCTATCACCACATGGGATGAATTGGCGGACAAATTTATTGCCAAGTTCTTTTCTCCAAGTCATATGGCGGCTCTTCGGGATGAGATTCTAGCCTTTAAGCAAATGCCAACGGAACCCTTGCATGAGATCTGGGAGCGATATAGAACAATGGCGAAGGAATGCCCTAACAACGACATGACTGAGGAGATGATCCAACAGACTTTCTATAGGGGCATCAACACCACAAATCAATGCATTGTGAACCAATTGGCCGGTGGGAACTTTATGAAACTTTCTTACCAAGAGGCATGTGATGTACTTGATGAAATGGCGGACACCTTTTCAGCATCGCAAAGCCGAGCGAATGTACCCCAAGGTGACCCCACGGTCATCCATTTGCATAAGGAGTTGAGTGATCACGGCCAAGCTATTGCTGACCTTACAACAACAATGAATCAGTTGGCGAAGGCGCAATTGCAACAAGTACAAAACCCGCGCCAAGTCAATGCGATGGAGAATGTTTCTATGCTAAAAAGGAGGCAAAGAGGGCAACAACAACCTCAAGGTAGCGATGACCAATTTGACAACAACAACGATGGTGGTGGATATTCGAATGAGTGTTTTGATGATCAAAGTGAGGAGTGCCAATATGTCAATAACTACCAAGGAAATAGAGGAAATCAAGGAAATCAACAATGGCGCCCCCAAGGCAATTGGGGCAATCAACAAGGAGGCGGCAATTGGAATAACAATAATCAACAACAAGGTGGCAACAATTGGAACAATAACAATCAGAACAACAATTGGGGTAATCAAGGTAATAACCAAGGCAATTGGAACGGGAACAACAACAATTGGAACAACAACAATAGCAATCAAGGAGGGTGGAATAATGGTGGTAGGGGGCAAGGCTTTCAAAGGCCCCCCATGTTCCAACAACCAAACAATCCACCCCCCTTTCAGTCACAAGGGCCTAGTTCTTCTGGAAGTGATATGGGACGGATAGAAATGATGTTCGAGCAGATGATGAAAAAGAACCAAGATTCTGACGCACAATTGGCTTCGCATAACACATCTATCCGGAACCTAGAGGTGCAAATAGGACAAATCTCTCAAGCTTTAAATACCCGCCCAAAAGGTGCGCTACCAAGTGATACGGTAGTGAACCCGAAGGGGGGTAACAATCATGTGATGGCGGTTACAACTAGGAGTGGAAGAGGCGGTGATGTGCATGCCTCGGTTGAGAATCAAGTTGTGAATGATGAAATTGAGTTGCATGATGATGATGCACCTTTGAATGTTGACAATGTGGTTGAACCAATAGTGACAAATGATGTGCGGATTGATATTGATGATGAGGCCGGGGTAGAGACTCAAGATACCGTGAACCCGTCTAGGGAACACATTATTGATATACCCGAGCCGGCGGTGCCCAAGGCCAAGGCACCCTTGCCTAGACCACCTCCACCATATCCTCAGCGGTTAGCAAAGCAAAAGAACGACAATCAGTTCAAGAAATTCATAGACATGATGAAGAGCCTCACAATCAATGTTCCTTTAGTGGAGGCACTTGAACAAATGCCTGGGTACGCAAAATTTATGAAGGATTTAGTCACCAAGAAGCGTTCTATGGAGTGTGAAACAATAAAGATGACGCACCAAGTTAGTGCGATTGTGCATTCTATGGCCCCGAAACTAGAAGACCCTGGAGCTTTCACTATTCCTTGCACTATCGGAAGTGCGGACTTTGCTAAGGCCCTATGTGACTTGGGGGCTAGCATTAATCTGATGCCGTACTCAGTCTTCAAGACTTTGGGAATTGGGCAACCTAGGCCAACCTCAATGAGACTTCAAATGGCGGACCGGTCGATGAAGAGGCCTTTAGGTATAATCGACGATGTGCTTGTCCGGGTGGACAAATTTATATTGCCGGCCGACTTTGTCATATTGGATTGCGAAGTGGATTTCGAAGTGCCTATTATTCTTGGAAGACCTTTCCTAGCTACGGGGAAGGCATTGGTTGATGTGGAAGCAGGGGAGTTAACATTCCGTGTGGGTGATGAGAAGGTGGTATTTCATGTGTGCAAGTCAATGAGGCAACCCAATAGTACGGAGGTGTGTTCATTTGTGGACATTGTCACGGCGGTGATAGTGGATGACACAAGTGCTTTGATTAATGTTGAAGATCCTCTTGAAGCCGTGCTTCTTAACATGGATGCCAATGATGATGCCGGTAGAGTGGAGTGCGTGAATGCATTGCATGGAATGGGTTCATATTCATATGAGCCTAGGAAACTATCTTTGGATCTTGAAAATCGCAAAACTCCGCCAACCAAGCCATCAATTGAGGAGCCACCGGTGTTGGAGTTGAAACCACTTCCTCCACACCTCAGGTATGAATTCTTGGGCTCTAATTCTACTCTTCCAGTTATTCTTTCTTCTTGCCTTACTAACTTGCAGGTTGAGGCCACTGTGGAGGTGCTCCAAAAGCGAAAAAGGGCAATAGGATGGACTTTGGCGGACATCAGGGGAATAAGCCCCGCATTTTGCATGCATAAGATCATCTTGGAGGAGGATGCACGGCCATCTCTTGAACATCAAAGGAGACTCAACGAGGTGATGCAAGAAGTAGTAAAGAAAGAGGTTATCAAGTGGCTTGACGCCGGTGTGGTTTACCCGATCTCGGACAGTTCATGGACCTCTCCGGTCCAATGTGTGCCAAAGAAGGGTGGAATGACGGTAGTGACCAATGCCAACAATGAGTTGATTCCTACTCGGACAGTTACGGGTTGGAGAGTGTGTATGGACTATAGAAAGCTGAACAAGGTGACAAGAAAAGATCATTTCCCACTACCATTCTTGGACCAAATGCTTGATCGTCTTGCGGGCCGGGCCTTTTATTGTTTTCTAGATGGCTACTCGGGGTATAATCAAATTCTCATTGCCCCAGAGGATCAGGAGAAGACAACCTTTACATGTCCTTATGGCACGTTCGCTTTCTCGAGAATGCCATTCGGACTATGTAATGCCCCAGCGACCTTCCAAAGATGTATGATGGCAATTTTCACCGACATGGTGGAGGATATCTTGGAGGTATTCATGGACGACTTCAGCGTGGTGGGAGATTCATTTGAAGAATGTTTGGTGAACTTGGATAGGGTTTTGGCAAGATGTGAAGAAACCAACCTTGTGCTCAACTGGGAGAAATGTCACTTTATGGTGCAAGAGGGAATTGTATTGGGTCACAAAATCTCAAGGCAAGGAATTGAAGTTGATAAGGCAAAAATAGAGGTTATCTCAAGGCTCCCTCCCCCTACTTCTGTCAAAGGGGTGAGGAGTTTTCTTGGTCATGCCGGGTTCTACCGGCGATTCATTAAAGATTTTTCAAAAATTGTGAACCCGCTTTGCAAGTTGTTAGAGAAGGATGTCAAGTTTATTTTTGATGAGAAGTGCATGGAGTCTTTTGAGCTATTGAAACACAAGTTGACAACAACTCCTATAATCACCGCACCTAATTGGGATTTGCCTTTTGAACTTATGTGCGATGCGAGTGATGTAGCGGTTGGGGCGGTGCTAGGCCAAAGGATCAACAAAATGTTCCATCCTGTGTATTATGCTAGCAAGACTATGAATGAGGCCCAGAGAAACTACACAGTGACAGAAAAGGAGCTATTGGCTATTGTGTTCGCGATGGAGAAATTTCGACCTTACCTTATGGGAGCAAAGGTGATCATACACACGGACCATGCAGCCCTCCGGTATTTGATGACTAAGAAGGATTCGAAAGCAAGATTGATGAGATGGGTGCTACTCCTTCAGGAATTTGATTTAGAGATTGTGGATAGAAAGGGAAGCGAGAATCAAGTTGCAGACCATTTGTCCCGATTAGAGGAAGATGGGAGACCAAGTGATGGTATTGAGATTAATGATAGGTTCCCTGACGAGCAGCTTCTTTCCGTTTCTATGTGTGAAATGCCATGGTTCGCGGACATCGCCAACTTCATTGTGACTGGTAACGTCCCGTGTGAGCTCTCTTCCAACCAAAGGAAGAAACTCAAGCGGGATAGTTTGGATTTCTATTGGGATGATCCGTATTTGTTTAGAATTTGCACGGATGGAGTGATAAGAAGATGTGTACCGGAAAGTGAACAAATGAGCATATTGGAGGCTTGTCACTCTTCTCCCTATGGTGGCCATCACGGGGGGGTGAGGACAGCCTCAAAAGTTTTGAGTTGTGGCTTCTATTGGCCCACGTTGTTCAAGGATGCTAGTGAATTGGTGAAGAGTTGTGATGCATGTCGAAGAGCCGGCGGTATTTCCAAGAAGGATGAGATGCCCCTCAATACAATTCTTGAGGTGGATATTTTTGATGTTTGGGGCATCGATTTCATGGGTCCGTTCGTGAGCTCCTATGGTAATACTTACATTCTCGTGGCGGTGGACTATGTTTCAAAATGGGTGGAAGCCGTGGCTCTTCCCAACAATGAAGCCCGAAGTGTTGTAGCATTTTTGAAGAAGAGTATCTTTACGAGATTTGGTACTCCCCGGGCCATTATTAGTGATGGGGGGTCCCATTTTTGCAACAAGGGTTTTGATTCATTGCTTGCTAAGTATGGAGTTAATCACAAAGTGACCACCCCCTATCATCCACAAGCTAGTGGACAAGTGGAAGTCTCAAATCGAGAGATAAAGAGTATTCTGTCCAAAACGGTGAATGCTAATAGGACCGATTGGTCGAAGAAATTGGAGATGCTCTTTGGGCTTATCGGATGGCTTACAAGACTCCAATTTGTATGTCTCCGTATCGTTTGGTGTTTGGTAAAGCTTGCCATCTTCCAGTGGAACTTGAACACAAGGCTATGTGGGCATTGAGGAAGTTGAACTTGGAATGGGATGTTGCAGCAAATCTCCGAGTGGAGCAATTGAATGAGCTTGATGAGTTTAGATTTCATGCTTACTCCAGCTCGTCGTTATACAAGGACAAGATGAAGTACCTCCATGACAAGTATGCTCGGGGTAAAGAATTCAAGGTGGGTGACATGGTTCTTCTCTTCAACTCCCGGTTGAGGTTATTCCCGGAGCTCAAGTCTAGGTGGAGTGGTCCATTTGAAGTTGTTGGGGTGACCCCATTTGGTGCTATTGATCTCAAGAACAAAAATGATGAGGTTTTCCGAGTCAATGGGCATCGTGTGAAGCATTACTTGGGGAAGATTGATGACAGCCATGTAGTGGCACTCATTCATTTGACGTGATATGATGGTAACATGCGTCGTGCCGCGACGTTAAATCAGGCGCTTCTTGGGAGGCAACCCATGTCTTTTTTTTTCTTTCTTTCTTTCTTTCTTTTCTTCTTTTTGATTTCTGTTGTAGATTAGGATTTTTAAGCTAATGGTTTGTGAGATGTTGCAGGAATTGTGGTGAATCAGTGCAAAACAACTGTGCAAAAAGTAAATAGTCTCTGAAGTTGGTTAGTGCGGCCGCGCCCTTGCTTGTGCGGTCTGCATTGGTAAAGGTCGCCAAGTATGAGTCTCTGAACTGTGTTCGCGCGGCCGCATCCCATAATTGTGCGGTCCGCATAGCACCACGCGGCCGCGTCCACATTGGTGCGCCCTCGTCGGAAGTCTTAAGCATAGTAGTATGAGGTAAGTCCAGCGCGGTCCGCGGTCCTATTCACACGGCCGCGCTGGAGGGTAAGTCGGGGCCCCGCTATCTTCTTCTATAAATAGACCTCTAGGGCCTCATTGAGAACTTTTCGCCAAATCGATCTCTGAGTCCTAATTTTTCACTATTCATCCTGAACCTCTCTTTTGCATTAACATCAAGAGCATTTCTTCACTTCCCTGGTAACATATCTCTCACCTTAGTTTTAATTAGTATTACTTTACACTTTATACATGTTTCCTTAGTAATAACTTCTTCATTTTTCTTTTGTTCTTCATTGTTCATGATTAGGATAGTTTTATATTATTCTTGTTGTTCTTTGAAATGTTGGGCATGTTATAAACGAGAAGGGACATAGTAGGAGGCCAAAACATGAAAGATTTGAGCAATTTTTATTGAACCCTAGCTATCCCGGTATTAAAAGTCCAGCGCGGCCGCATGCCATGTTTGTGCGGTCCGCGCCATGCCCCGCGCGGCCGCATGCCATGTTTGCGCGGCCCGCGTCAGCGAGGTTCAGAGAGGTCCCAAATTGGAGTAGTTGCCCAGTGCGGCCGCATGACCTGTTAATGCGGTCCGCGCTGGTCCCGTGCGGCCGCGTTTCATGTTTGTGCGGCCCGCATGGGAAATGTTCAGAGAGGTGGTTCTTCATAAGTTGGACCTGTGCGGCCGCATGCCCTGTTGGCGTGGTCCGCACCACTCTAGTCTACTTTACTAACTGCAACATTGCTTCTTACTGTCCTGTCTTATTATGATAATGATAATACACTGCACTTGCCTATACTAACAATGTTCGAATCATTTGTGTGCAGAAAATGCTGAGACATAGAGGACGTGGTGCCAAACAATCCGGTCGAGGTGAACCCTCCCGGGGAGGGAAAGCTAAGCTAAAGAAACTCACTCCCCAACCAAAACTAAAGACAAGAAAGCAAATAGTGACAGACGAGGAGCAATCGGGGAGTGAGTACCTTCCCTCTCAGGAACTATCAGCTGATTCGGGGCAAGTCCCCTCAATTCCAGCCCAAAATCCACAAGCTATACAATCTGAGTCGTCTGATGGCTCAGCTGCGGGCAGCGGCAAGTACTCCAGTTCCCCCACAGCTTCAGAATCTGGGGATAGTGCTGACAGTGCTGAGGAGCTTCCGGTTAGTGGGGTTCCTGAGGTTGGTGGTGTGGAACGAACAAGAAAAGCGGAAGTGTGGGAAGACCGCTTTGTCAGTCAAGTGGCCTTCCACAAATTCCGAGAAATGTGGTCCAAAAGACATCTCATCCCCGAGAGGTGCATCATAACCAAGGACTTATTGCCACTTCTACCCAGAGTTCATGAACAATTTCAAACTAGAAGCGGGTGGGACCACTTCAGTGACGGGTTGATAAATGCAAATGAACACATGGTCAAGGAGTTCTACACCAACGTAGCCTACACCAAAAAGAACTCCACTGTGACCAAAGTGAGGGACAAGAATGTTGTATTTTCGGGCAAAGCATTTAATGATTATTTGGGTTTCAAGGATGAAGACGAGACCCAATACTTGGAGAAATTGGCAATGAAGGAGGAGGTTCGCCCATAGTTGGCCGAGTTCTTGGTACATCCGGGTGTTGTTCCAAATTGGGTACAGGCAGGGGTAAAAATCTTACGGAAAAACATGAACTTTGAGGCGCGAGGGTGGCTCACCTTTGTTTGCAATAGGTTGGATCCCACTTCACATGACCAGACCGTCCCTCTCCCCCGGGCTGTGCTCATTGCTTCCATCATGGCTGGATTCCCTATCAATGTGGGGAATATTATGTACAGGGCGATTACTGCTATGGGGATTGACAGTACGTGGAACTACCCTTTCCCAAACACTCTGACACTGTATTTTAGGGACTTGCAGGTGAAGAAAATGCATTATGATGTGGCAGTGCGCCCAATAGCCTCTTTCTCCTGGTTCAGTATTCAGGGTCCAGACAACCCAAAGGGGGACAAGAAAAGCAAGTCATCCACCTCTGCCCCGACCGGTCAGTCTGAGGAGCCGGTTGAGGTCGAGCCTTCTATAGAGCTTCCCTCCGTTCCAGTTGTGTCTGTCCCAGTTGATAGGCCCTCCTCTTCTGCAGGCCCTAGTTCTTCAGCTGGCCCTACAGTTCCTGTTTCCCGGACCAACCCATTGACAGCCCAGCAGCTAGCCATGACATTGGCCAGTTTGAACAACTGGATGTCCATAGCGACATCCAAGTTGTCCACATTAGCCACTTCAGTTGAGGCCCAGTCTACCCCGGCCACTGTCCAGGTTCCTCCGTCTATTGAGGAAACACTGCAGATGCTCCTGGCCAATCAAAAGAAGATACTTGAGACTCAGACTGCCTTGACTAAGGCGGTTGGGGCACACAGCACAGCCTTGGAGAAATTGGCTCGTGAGCACAAGAAAATGAGGAAGTCCAGGGCATCGAAGGAGTCAGTAAAGGTACTACGAGCAGATGTGGACAAGCTAATGGCGGATCAGATGCCGTTAGACTTGTTATTCGGGGACCCAGCCCCTCCAGCAGCAGTCCCAGTACCTGAGCCACAGCAGGAGCAGGCACCCATGCCTATGAGGAAGAAGAGGAAGTTGCCCAACACTGAGGGAGTCGTGGTTGAGTTGGCTGAGATTCAGGGCACTCCCTCCGGTGAGGTGCCAGAGGATCCACCGGTCCAGCAGCAGGATCCTACACCAGTTTCAGAGCAGCAGGTCGGAGACCAGTCTGAGGTCCCGGCTACTACAGAGGATCAGGGGACGACAGGAGACCCCATGCATGTGGACCAGGCTTGAGGAGCCTCTCTATATCCTTTTACTATGTTTTGAGCTTATCTTGGTAGTTGGCATTGGGGACAATGCCAGCTTTTATTCGTGGGGGTGCGCCCTACCATTTTGATTCTGATACAATTGGATGACTGTATATATTTATTTCATTTCTAGTCTATGTTTTGGATTGTTTTTGGTTTTTAAATAGTTGGCTTGTATATAACTTTTAACTTTGGCTACTTTTAGACTCTTATGTATATATTCATCCCGTTGTATATTCTACTCCCATTGTACATATTCATTCGGTTTTTCTAATTTTCGTTCAAATTTTTCGTTTTTTAGCCTAGTAGTGAGGCTCGTAGCCTTTTGTTTCGGTTTTAGTGTTTTCAATAAGCCCTTGGTTTTCTTAATGCCACGGTTCTTTCCAAGGGTAGTGTGTTGTGCGAACCGGGTGGCTCTTCCCAATGATAGATGGCGTGACAACCTTCTTAAGGGTTTGAGTCCGTTTTTGATTTTTCTTCTTTTGATTTTCAAAATTTTGTAGTTAAGAGGACCTCAGGCAAGCTTCACTTGGGCCTAACACATTTGCCTTTGATCCCATGGTCAAAGACATAATGTTGTGTTTAGGATGGTGAAAATTGTGGCCTTGAGACTCTTGTGTTGACCAAACAATCATCATATGGTCGTGTGGGGCCATTGTGCGCTTGAATTGGAACTAAGGTCGTTGTGGGCTCTCAACTCGATGTCTTTAGCAAACCCTGAGTGTGTGTGTGGTGAGAATTTGAATCATGAGTCTAAGTTCCAAGCCAATGGTCTAGAACTTGCCCTGAATGTTTGTTGAGGCGAAATCATAGGTGAAACTTGACTTGAGAAGTGAATATAGGCCCTCCTTGATCCGAACTTCCAAATTTGAACAATTTCCATAACCTACCAATGAAATGATCCCTAGTTCAACCCTTTTGAGCCTTAACCTTCTTCTTTCATGAACCAAATCTACAAGCCTATACCCGTTCTCAATGACTCTCTCTTGGCACCCAAATCTTCCCTTGAGCGATGACAAATACCTAAGTTTGGGGGGTTGAGACAAGAAAGGACTCAATGTGGTAAAGAGGCACAAAAGCAAAAGAAAAGGGAGGCAATGAAAAAGAGAAAAAGACAAAAAGAAATGCAAAAGTGAATAAGAACCGAAAAAGGGGATTCAAAGAAAACAAATTGAAAAAGGTTGTGTAAAAGTAGAAAAAGAAGAAAGGTTTGAAGTGCAAAGAAATAGTGACAATGTGTCTCTCTAACCCCTTGAAAGAATTGAAAGAAGTGAAACACTCAAATGAGTCAAAAAGTATGCCATAAAGAATCAAAAGAAGTGCTAAAGGGAAGATTGAATCTAAATGAACAAAAACTTATCCTACCTTCACCCAAAAGCCTTCACAAAGACTCCTCAAAAGCCTTATATGATCTTGAGTTGAGGGAAGCCTACATTAGTGGATACTTACATAAGGGGCAAGCATATGGTACCTAAAGCTGGACTTATGACCTTCTTTGTGAGAGAAATGAGTGAAAACAAAAATCCATCAACCTCGGGTTGTGTGTCATTACTCTAAAAAGTGAGGTTCGCTTAGGGAGAGTTGAGGATGTGTGAGTTTGGGTTCCACAATGACCATGGTATTTGAGAAAAGCGCCTTGATGAAATGAGTCAACCCTTGATGCTCTCGTGTCACATTTGAACCATAGTTCTTAAAAGATTAAAAATGTGTTAATGATGCATTCGTATTGAGGGAAATTGTTAGTCCCAATTGATGCGTGATGAGGCTTCCTTAGGATAAGCTGGAATTACTTGGATGTTTCCCTTTGAGGGGTGGGTCTTGTTTTACTTGCTTGAGGACAAGCAAAGGTTTAAGTTTGGGGGAGTTGATAACTGTGATTTTAACACGTTTTATGCCCATACTTGCCTATGCTTTATGTATGATTTGCCATAAAATAAACCCAGAATGCTTATAAGTTGCACTTGATTGCATGTTTGAGCAACAAGATGACGAAAGTCAAAAATCGGCTCGAAACGGAGTGAAACCTGCTCAAGTGTCAAAGATCATGAAAGCAAGGATATTCAGAACTTGGTGCGGACCGCACCATCATGTCATGCGGCCGCACCATAGGAGTTCAGAGAGTTGGCATTCTCAGTTCCAGCCAATGCGGCCGCACTACAAGCTCACGCAGTCCGCACCACAAAAGTCCAGAGACCATCACAAGCCACTCATGCGGCCGCACTACAAGTTCACGCGGTCCGCGCCAGTCATCATGCGGCCGCACTTCATCATTGTGCGGTCCACGTCAACATCTTCAGAAGGCAAGTCTCAGAAGTCAAGCAACCCAGTGCCACTGCGTGTCAATTTCGTGCGGACCGCACGGACCCCGCAGGGGTATTTTTGTCCGGTTTTTCTTAACTTAGTATAAATAGAATATTTGCCATTTTAGGGTACGAATTAGATACCAGAGAGCTGCTGCACTCGTGAGACAAAAGTTTTAGCCTATTTTGGGCATTTTCATCTTGTTTTAATGTGGATTCTTGTAGATTTACATTCTAGTTAATTAATATGTTCATTTTATCTATTTCTTCTTCAATTTCTGTTGTTATTATGGCTAGCTAAACCCATTAGCTAGGGTTGTGGCTCAACCCTAGTGTGGGTAATTAATGGGTATGATTGTTTAATGCTTGAATGATGTTGGGTGTTTGATATTTGGGTTAATTTTATGTTTTCACTTGGATTTGGTGGTTGCAAACACTAAGTCTAGCTTAGTGGGTCTTGACTCTTCTTGAGAAAGAGTGTCTATGACTCCAAAATTAACCCAACAAGGAATTGGATGGACCCATGAGAATGGTAGTCCCAATTAACGGGTAAAACTTCGAGAGAGTAATTACCCAACTTGAATCCTAAGTTGCTTGGTTTGTTAGCCTACCCAATTGGTCTCGAGAGAGTCAATTGGGCAAATCATTCTTTATACCGAGAGGTGTGAGAGTGAGTGCTATCGTGCAACGGTTATATCATAAGCCCCATAATCATCATTCTCGTATTAGGAATCTCTACCCGTTAGTTGACCACCTAGGTAAATGCCACGACCCTAGTGCCTTTCTCTATCTTGCATACAACCTAGACTTAATATCTTAGCATAATTTAGTTATAATTAGTAGTTGTTAAATTGTAGTTGATAATCACAAAAAATCCAAAAATGATAGAAGATCAATTAGAAGCAAACTCGCATTTCTAGGCTAAACAAATATCCAACTCCCTTCCTAGCTCCCTGTGGAAATTGACCCCGATACCACTATTGGGTAAAATTATTAGCGCCCACTTCCAAAGGTTGAGTCCGCTGCGACCTAATCACTAACCCCTTTTAACATTTCACGCTCAGTGGCCGCACATAGCAGGGTCATATCCGCTGCGGCCTACTCGCTGTGTTGCAATAGGTTATACCCTCCTGGGATCAGAATTTGGCGGTTGGATCTACCTGCCGTCATCCCCACACGGGCCGGACCCCGCGTTAATGCATCTGCATCCGCATGGGCGGCCTCAGGGCCCACCCTCTCGGTACCATCGCCCGCTTCTCCAACGGCAGCCGACGAGCCGCTCTCCGGAATGCGTGTTGGGCTGGCATCGAGAACTGCCCCCCCTTGGGGAGCCGACTTCCCGGAACGGATGGCATCTGCCATAAAAACTGGCCTTGACTCCCGACGGGGCTCGCTCGCCCCCTCGTCTTCTGTGGCTATCCCCTTGCCGGTTATCAACCGGCGTCTTTTCCTTTCCGGCGGCTCCTCACCCTCAGAAGTCTCCTCCACATCCCGTGGGGACTGGCATTGAACGGAGTCGCTTCCCTGTGGACGCGCCATGGGCAGCGGTGAGGACCATCACTGGGCGAGCCACAGGGTATGTATCCGTCTTCAGAGTCAGTCCCCGCCCTAAGTGAGGTGACGACGTTCTTCTTCTTCTTCTTAGGGGCGCTCCGACCTGCCAACACGAATAAGTCAGGTAACAAGAACGTAGGGCATCCCAAACCGTAGCCAAAGAATTCTGGGGGCCGTACTGTTGAAGAAATGCAGCCCAGGTACGGCATTCCTCCTCCCGCAAAAGGTATTATTCTTCCACCCATGATTTTAATGTCATCAGTAAACTGGGGTGGGGAAGCCCTTGCTGTGATAAAAAAGGGAGAAAAAGCAAAGAAATCACAATGGCTGTATGGTCAAAAGCGCCAAGAGTCCTGAATTCTACAACTAGAAATACTTACGTTCTGGATTCCATCTTTCCGGGAACCCTTCGGGATTCGACACCAGGTGCTCCGTCATGATGTAGAAATATTTACGCCAAAAGCGGCGGTTGGGCTTGTCATTGGCTTTACAACCAAGCCCCTTGTGCCACGACTTTTTAACTGCAGCATGGTACCCCTCAGGTAACCAGGGCTAAATAACTGTAAGAGGTGGTGGACCGAGACGCTGCACTCAGCCCTGGCCGCATAAGTGGTCATAATACGGCACACCTTCAAGGTGTAAGGAGTGAGCTGAGCCGGACACACATTGTAAAAATGGCAAAGCTCCTCCATCAGAGGGTAGATTGGAAGATTGTAACCGATCAAGAACGGGTACTCATAGAATGTGCAATATCCAGGCCGGTGCACATTGGCATAGTCCGTCCCGGCCGGAACCATTTCCACGTGGTCCGGAATATGGTGCGTCTCTCGAAGATCATCTAAGTGGGATTGTAATAAAACGCTGTGCTCCCAGGGAAGGTCTGGGCTTTTAGTTGGAAAATTCCTGCGAACATGCATCTCCTTCGGAAGGACGTTGTCTACACTGGGAGGAACAAGGGCCTTCTCCGCCTTTTCCCCTTCACCACATGGCGGAACCCTAGACGGGGAATTATCTTTGGCCTTTTTACTACTCTGTCCACATTTTGTCATGATTATACTACGTAAGAAACGAAGCACTGACGATAGGAAGTGCGGTTTCAACAGAGTGGGAGAGTCCCTCACGAAATAACGGTTACAGGATAAAAAGACAAAGGAGTAAATCAGAAAATGCTTTCCGAAGGTTTGAAAGTTGAATCGAATCGAACCTCTCTCCTACTTATAGGGATAAGTTGCGCAGAAATAAAAAGAGTCATGATTCAAAACGTGCGCGGGAAACCAAAATGTCACATCATCCTCTGAACCGCCTCGGGTGCAAATATAATAATGACGCATACAGGCGATGACGTCATTCCAAAAAGGAAGCCACGTGTCAGTGGCTCAACAACGTCATATATTTCACCTCATTCATATTGCCGCCCCTGGTCGAGGTCAAATTCTCCTAAGCCGAGGTTCGCATTTCCGCCCATCGAAGACGCCCACCGAATGCGTCTCCAACGAGAGGAGGGACTAACTGTATAGGGTCAAATTTGACCATCAACAATCTCTACGCCAGTGGGTGCGCCCAGTGAGTGTACGCCGACTAACGTAGCGGGTACGACTCGGGCGTGGGGACAAAAGCGACATCGTTTAGGACTCAGTGTCTTCACTAGGGAGACGTTACCTATCTTTGTAACTTTTTGATTATTTCGAGGAAGGTCTCTTATTATATAAAGGAGACCTTCACATTGTAAAGAGGAGGATTCTGGGATAATACAACTCTCTCATTTTCTGACTTTCTTTCTCTATCTCTGCCTCAAACGAACATATTCTCATGAGTTCATATTATCACTTTGCAATACTAGATCTACAACAATAACATCATCTGTACGTCTCTAGGTCTATTATATTTGATTACGATTTACCCTTTTCTTATTTTTGAATTTTTTCTAGCTTACAAAGTATATTGTTAACTTTTGAGCCAAACAATATCCTATATATATATATATATATATATATATATATATATATGAACAAATGATAGAATAATGTGACACATGGGGAATCAAGAACATAGGAACCTCTAGTATTTTTATGAATAGAGTCACTTATGGAAGTTGTGCATTTACTCGTTTCGTTTGTATCGTATGGACAATGCCAAAAGAAAGAAGGGATAGCCTTAACATACCTGAGTCGATTCTCTTGACAATCCCTCTAACATACGTCAATTGCGACAACATGTAACGGCAAGATCGGAGCAGAAAAAAATCTGTATAATATTCTTGAGAAAGATTGCACCGTACTCCATTATAATTGCAAAATCTCACTTTGATCTGAATTGTTGAAGGCTTGCGTTGCTTATAAGATATATGCAGATGCATATTAAATGACCCAAATAATTTGATGAGATTCTTTTAAGAGTCATAAGACTCTTAAGTTATAGAAAATAACGTGAGTCATAAGACTTTTGTATCCTTTTTGAATAATGTTGCTTTTTGTGAGGTTCTTGTTTAAAACTTGCAAGTGGCAGCTTAGCTATTGGAGTTTTAAATGAATCCGCTCATAAATATGGATAGTTGGAAGCAAATTCAGACTTCACAGACTATTAAAAAGCAAAGCTCACTTGAAATCATTACACTGAACACTTATTTGGAGATTATTCATTTTACATAGGGTTATAGGGATGAGATAAGAAATAGACAGATTGAACTCTTAAGTTATAAGATTTCTTAACATGCATAATCCACAAGATTTAAGAGTCATAGGTCTTGGGTGGCTTGCTGCCACGTTAAGGATCTTATCCAATAATTAACAACCAATTATCTTAATTAATTGTTAATCTCCCACTAAAATCAATTATTACCCGATTATCCACATAATTAAGAATTATCTCAAATTTCTTATAATATTACTCACTTTAAACACACCTTATACACCTTACTATTATGGCCATATGGTATCTTGTATGGTACTAGTCTATAAATACCGGGTATTATTGCTCGGCCCGTATGTTATCCCAACATGCCAAACTTGGACGAAAATTCATTTTGCTTGAATTGCTTCGCCTCTCACCTTCACGAATTTACTCATTTTCTTTAATTCGTATACCCTTTATCCTTCATGGCACTTACTTATCGCTTGTTATAAATAGCATAAATACGTTAACCTCAAGATAATCTCATCCCCGAGTCTATGTCGATTAACTGAAGTTGAAACTTTTAACGTACGAAAACGCGAGATATAACACGTAACATCTCATTTCCGATCTTATATCAATTTACTTGTGGCGTACTTCCACGTACGAAAATATGGAGTGTAACATCATTCCCCCCTTTGGAACATTCGTCCTCGAATGTTAGCTGATGTACTTATCATTCTCATAAACTATAGCTCTTGCGAATACTTTAGTATTCCTCTTGCCATCTAGGAGACTGCTCTCTGAATGAATCCCAAAGGCCAGGGCATTCCTCCCCTTTAAGCCTCTTTCTCATACCACGACTTGTAGTCGGAATCCTTCTGATCTCGTAACTATTGCTACCTTCTATAGTGCAGCTTTTACGACTCTAACTTTGTATGTGCACCTATGCGACTCTTCTCTTCTCTTTCCTCCAGGTTTTAACCATTCTCTAGGCTTCACTTTATGAACATATACAAAATTATATCAAGCTGTCCCTCTAGGCGTCATTAGCTTTACTATATCTAAGTAGGCCATAATAAACCATAGTTCTTACTTTGATTTATCGTTACTGAGGTCTGCTATCGAACTCCAGGTTACTCTTGTTGTTTATCTTATATGCATAAAGCTAAATCCTTTAACGCTTCTTCATTACTGTTCATCTTAAGACTGATGGCCCAATCTCATCTCGTACTTTGCAACTTTTACCCATCCATTGTTGATTCACCTCAATGTTGTTCTACAATCTACCATTTGAAGACTTGACACTTCTTACGTAATTCATTGCCGCTAGGGCCTATGTCTCATCGGGGACACTGGAGTAATTAAACTGATCCACTTAGGAGCGATACTATACTTCCATAACCGTATTTTACAACATTCCAATATGATTCACCTTACGTGGGTATTTTAATACCGTAGAATTCATGAAATCCTCTTCAAATCATTACTTAATCGAAGGTCCAAACGTGGTCCAAACGTGATCCTTTATCACAATTACATCTTTATTCTACTACCAGGGCAGCATTTCATCTCTTGTAAATGCTACTAGTCTTAGACTCCTTTGAGTTCATTCAGGCTATACTGAGCTTTCTATAATTTAGAGAAACCATCAGCTTCCTTGTTTTCACGGGCTTAATCCCGAGGACTCATCCATTTTCGTCACCTTCTCACTTGCCCTTTTCTTATCCTTACTCATGTCTTTCTAAAACCTTGTCGTTCTATCATACTTTAGCTTGCGACCGATTTCCTTATGCTTTTCCGAAATCTTGCATCGTATCTTCTATCTCTTTCATGACCTTCCCCCTATATAGGTATAATTCACGTCCATAACTTGAAGCTCTATTATAATACTTGCACCTCTGGTGTATACACAATTCAGTGGGAGCTTCATACTGATTTCTTATGAGGCGGGTACTCTTCTAACTGACTTTATCGTACAACATTATAGAATATGACTATTGTACTATCTCTCTTGTACTTCTGATATTAAGAGTGATCCTGCAATGTTCTCAATCACGATTTCTATAATTTTCTTGGTCCAATAATCAGACTCCTGATTTACTTCGTTGTTGTAGCTCTTTAGTTTCCTCTTTCTTCTGGTCAACCTTTATGTAGGCTTAAGCTATCTTCCGATCTGTGACTCCCTGTATTATTCATTACTTTAGCCTTACATGGGTGCTATGGAATATCCAGGATACAATCTTATAACAATTCAATCCTTTGTTTATGATCTCGGCCCAATTCTTTCTTTTAACTTATACCGAAATCTTCTCCGGCTATATGATTGTCAACATATATATTGTATGGATAATACTCCGTAATCTTAAGTGCGTTCGTGACGTAGCTAACTCTAGATCATTGATCGAATAGTTCCTTTCGTTCCTTATCAACTTTCTTTAAACGCAAGCTATTACTTTTCCTGGTCTTCTGTCTCTTTGTTGCGTGCATACTTAGCTTATCTTAGTTCCCACGCATGCCGTAATTTTCATGAAACTCATGTGATCTCGAATATTACTTTTTACTTTACTTCCCGTTCGTTAGCCACGGTAGGTGCCACCTTTTTTTATAGCGTTCATATAATGTTATAGTGAGACTGTCTTTACATGACCATTTTTTTTCTCCTTCAAGTTGCCATGTTTAGGTTGAAGCCTTCTTCCTTATTTGCTCAGTTAGTCTTTCGTTATAGTACTTAGGGAAGACCTTCTGATTCTTGTAAAGCTGTGAGCTTATTTCATCGCATACCCGATGGAATTCTTGATGTTCGTACTCACCTATAATTATCCGTAGTCCTTACCTCCACGCCCTTGTGCTTGTAGGGTCTTCTGAATTGATATTTTAACTATCTTTCTAGTGGAACTCTCTTTTATTTCCATAACATTCATACGATACCTTTAACTACCCCTAACTCCTATCTGAATATTTCTCAAGTATTACAATGACATTACTGCGAGGCTGAATTCACTATATTGGGTTTTACCAAGTTTATCTTGCACGATCTGCTGACTCATCTGTAACCTCCTGTTTAGCCATAACTAGGCTCTTCCTGAATCAAGTACCAACTACTCGTTGGCCCATTCTCATATCAATGTTCCGTGTAATCTTTCTTGGTTTATTTCCTTTGCCTTAACTTACCTTTCGCACTGGCTCCTTATTTATTATAACCTTCCGGGCAGGAATCCTTACTTCCTTTCCTTGACGTTGTGTTTGCATAATGTTCCAAAATTGTTGCATATATGTAGGCTTTGAATAACTGCAACCTCATCCCTTTCTCACTTTTATTGCTTTCTTCTTTTACCATTCCAAAATTACTAGAACCGCTTAACTCTGACTTAATGCCATTATCACTCTATATTCCCCCCTTTAGGGGATTACTAAGAGCTGAAGCCACGAGGATCTACCTATAGATGTTTTACCTCTTCATCTTTGGCGTCGTTTCACAATATTAATGATCCTTACTCGCCTTGCAGCAATCTTTCTGTACCAAGGATAACAAATTCCCTTACTCGCGATTGTGACACTTAGCGCAACTCGCACATACAGTCTCTTAAGGTTAATTTTGCTCACATTGCTTGCTTTAGGGAAACGTTTCTCTGAATGACCATTCTCTGAATTTATCATGGATCTTCTTCTATTGTCCATTGTATTATCGTCGGAACGAAATCTGAAATTCTCATGATGTCGACTATTATCAAATCACTCAGTCCCTAATTCATGTTTAGTTTACCTTATTCACCGGTCCATACTGATTTCTATTACGATGGGGTCTAACTTTTCCTTCTGTTAATCATGTTAGAGTCGCGAAAATATTTCTCGAAATGAAAATTTGACTGTATGGCCTATACTCTTTTGTTGTCATAAGCCCCACCACCTCCCGTCTCTTTCTTCATTTGACTATAGATTCTGTAACACTCTACTATTGCCATCCATGTATCATATCTCACTCATAATGCTTCATTATCCCTCTTCGTACTTCCCTGCTAGTATTTTTATTTATCAATTTATCCTGAAACTTTAACAAGACATTCTTTCACTTTTACCTTCCCTTGCTCCATCTACTGGCTCTTCGGGCTGCCTAACATTCTCCCTCTACTAGGGACGGGAGCCACACTTAGGTAATATTTATCCCTTTAAGGCTTCCAGTGCCTATCTTTGTAGTACTCATATCTAGTTGTACAATTTTAGAGTGCACCATCTGGATGTCTCACAAGGAGATTTATTAGCACTTTTGCAATATCCTTCGGAAACGTCAACTAATACATCCATTCACCATTTTGGGTTACTCTACCCCCAGAGGGATCCTGATATCCCGTCCTTTTCTTAAACTACACCTTTTAGCTCCCACAAGGCATAACTAAGATCGGCGTGGCCAATGGTACATACCTCTGTCATCGTTGAAGGTAACTCAAAATGCTTATATTTCTCTGCTTGAATTGTAAATACTATTAATCTTCATTAATTGGGTATGTCGTACCCTTCTTCACCTTGCTTCTTTTTCTTGCTAAAACTTGTGTCTACCTTCCAGTTCTCTTATTCCTTTTTTACCGTGAGAGTGGATAAATATTCTTGCCTTAAAGCTCCTTATCAAGAACCTTACACCTTTTAGTACACGCATGATCTGCTATAGACCTAAGATTTACTCATCATAAGCATGATGCAAAATCGAGTTCCTCTGACTCAACACTTCCACAACTATATATCTTACCGACCGTCTTTCTAAATGTAGGCATTGTTGTAAATAAGATAGAGCTTAGGCAATTGAGTTCTTACAACTGAGCTCTACCACACGATCTAGAATAAGAAGAATGAGTGACAGTCCTAAATGCCCTGTAGCCTCCTGCTTATAAGTGTGGTGCATGACACACCCATAAATAAAACTCTACTAGACATGGCTTGTAGACATCCCTAGGATAGAATTGCTCTGATACCACTTTTGTCACGTTCCAAACCGATGGGCCGGGACGGGTACCCGGTACCTTACTTAATCGAGTACCAACATAACATACCTTTCTTATTGTACTTTCATTGGCAAATGGGCCAAACGGGCCATCATGGGCTAACCAGAATTAACATAGGGGAATACTCAATATAGGACGACCCAACCTGATATAAAAATTTATACATGTGATATACGAGCCTATAAGGCCAACATGATCATTTGTAAACTCAAAACATAGGCTGGAAAGGCCATACAAGCATTCGTATATATGACATCTGTCTACAAGCCTCCAAGAGTACACACTTAACATAAAGGTCGGGACAGGGCCCTGCTACACGAACAATACGCGTCTAAATCATACTTACCAAACAAGCAACTCCGGAGCAAATGGAGCGCATCAACATCTTCCGCTGAGCTGATAGCCTACTTGGAGGACTCTCGACCTGTCTATTGGGACCTGCAGGCATGAAACGCAGCTTCCCCAGGCAAAAGGGACGTCGGTACGAATAATGTACCGAGTATGTAAGGCACATAAATAGGTACATAAAAGACATGGAAGAAATATATAAAGTAAATGACTCATCCTGTAAGTCTGGATAAATCCGTAAATCATGATATACTTATAGTGTCATGCATGTGCGTATGAATATCATGTCGTGCATAGGTACATGTGTTCATAACATCATCAAGTCCTTGAGGGCATCCCATCATATCATCTCGGCCACTGTGGGCAAAATCACCAACGTATACCAGCTGATCAGGTGGTGGTGCATATATAATGCCGTAACCTTTTCCCATATCCCATATACATACATATATATATATATATATATATATATATATATATATATATATATATATATACATACATACATATATACAAACATATATACGCGTATATAACGCCATCTAGCATGGGTCAATGTACATTAAATGATGTTGATACCTAATTTTTTCCCAAAATATTTTTAAAATTGCATATATACCTTCAAAATCATGCATCAATAGCAATTGATATTTTTCCATAATTTTCCTATATTTTTATTAATTTACCCAGCATTTTATTTCCAATAAATAATTACAGAATTGCATCACAATCGATTTTAAAAGCATCTCTCGATTTAATTTACTACTTATGGTCCAATTTAGACCTAATTATTTTATAATTAGCCAAATTGGCATCTTTTGGCTATAATTGCTATTACTTTGCAATTATGTCCCAATCATATGATTTTATACTATTTTAGACCGAAAATTAAGCATTTGTATTTTTGAATACCAAGTAATCATTTTTAACTATTTTCTATGCATGAAATTCATTTTTGTACAATTATAAGCTATTTTTATAAATTATTTTATTTAATTTAATTGGGTATTTAACTAATAGCCTATTGCATTTCAATTCTAGCCTAAATTAAACCCGCCCCAAACCTAATTACACTAGCCCAAAGACCCAGGCCCAAACTAAAATCCTACCCGACCCAAATTCGCCCAAATCCTGGGTGTTGTCATTTTGGATCAACGGTCCAGGTTAATTCCTTCCTTAATTAACCTAATAGACTACTCCCTAAACCCACATTCCTCTCTTTAACTCCGCTGTTACACTCTCCCATTCTCTCTCAAGCTCTCTGCACAACCATGGCTCTTACACGCCGGTCGTTGGCTCGCCGATATCTATGGTGGTTCTACCGCCACCCCTAGCCTCCATGACTCCCCCCATGCCGGATTATTGCTGCCCTAAGGTCCTCAAGGGACCAGCGGCTGTTCAACTCACACCTATGGTCTGATTCTGGCGTTCTCAGGCCACCCTTGGCCGTCCGAGTAAGATCTTTCTATTTTTCGGCTAAACGTAGGGTTTCTAATCCGGTCTCTCCTTGTCGCTGGGTTATCTCTTTTGGAAACCCCAACTCATCTCTTGACTCTTCAGATCCACCATAGATTTGAGTATATTTTGAGTTATTCTTGCTGTTTTCCATGATAATCTCTCCGATTTTTTCAAAAACACCTCTTCGTCTTCAAAACTAGGGTTTCGTAACCCCTTTTTTTAAATGTTTTTTCTTCTGATTTTGGTATTAATCTATCATTTTTACTATGTTTAAATGGTTTATTTAACTTTTTTCTTTTATCTGGTTAACTATGTTAAGAACCCTAATTTTGGTTTCAATCTTGGGTTCTGAGGTTGTCTTTGCTTATTTGCTCGTCTGATTTGTGCGTATGTCTGTTTCTCATGCATATGTTCTGAGTCCCTGTGATTTTCTACCCCTCTTATGCTCATTAGGGTTACTAATTTTGCTTCTCCCGCCTATATTATGTCTACTTTGTCTATTGACAGAAATTTGTGGTAATTTCCTCTAATCAGTACTATTTCTAGTTGATCGCTAATTTTCTGTGATTGATACCCTTTACTGATTTCCTATGGTAATATTCTTTACTGATTTCCGACTTTGGTTTACTTCTTGTCTTATTACATGGTTGACTATATTATTAATCGATTCCTACAGTTATTTCCTTAATTAGACCCTTATGTATCTATCCCTAATTACATGATCTGTACCTATGTTGTTTGAATCCTTTCCTTATTTGTTTCCTGCTTTCTACCGTTGGTAATATTACTCCCTTAATTAAGGGAGACTTGGCTGATTTTCGTTCTTAATTGATTATGTAGTTCAATAATTGCTGAACAATTGATTCTTGCCATATTTACCTAGCTTTCAAACTATTATATATACTCTCTTCTCTTTTCATTACACACACGAACACATTGGTTCAAAAACTCTCTCACGCTCAAAAGTCTTTCTGCTTTATTTCTTTCTTACTTGCTACTATTCTGAATTAGCCGGCCGCAAGCCAAGGCTAATTACAGTGCTCTCCTGTTCTTCACTTTGTGTTTACTATCTCTATACTGGTATGTTCTGATTTCAAGTTCAAGTCCCAAAAACAATATGTTTTCTTTTACTGCTTCAGTTCATTATGTTCCCGATTTGTTTCTACCTACGGTTTTGCTGTTCAACATGTAATTAATCTTCTTTTGCTTCATCTAATTACGCTAGCCATGTCTTAGCTTTTAGGGTAGCATGCTCTCATGAACTAGTAAACTTGACTTTACTTTGTTTAATGCCTGTATACTGTTGACTAGTTCTAGTATGCACTTATTGGCTACTGTCCCAAGTTGTCTTAAATATTATGCTCAGCCATAAAATCTATGCTCCACTATCTCTCAACCCCATGAATCTCCCTAAAGCATCTCTGGTTCTGTATCTGTGTTCTAATTAACACTCCTGAATCTATGTCTTACTGCCTGCACCAAGTGCAAAGGACTTCTGCCTGTTATGTGTTCACCATACATGCTCTATTTGTACCTAACCCCCAAATGACTCTTGTGTGAATGTTTGTTCTCTGAGTGTTGCTGAATTTGTTTGACTGACCTCCTGTTTGTTTAATTACACAACTGTTTTCAAAAGCTGTTTTACTAAGACAACTCTCTTATTTACAAACTATTTCAACTAATCTCTTTTTTACACTGCTTTCCTGCTAAAACCTATTCAAAACTATGTCAAACACTCTCACTCTACTCTTAGAACACTAAGTTCTGCCCCTTTTGTGTGAGCCTTGCCTTGGGACCCTTGAGCTCCCTCTGAAACTTGGACACACAAAAGTTGTCCTTTCCCACACTGCACTTACTCTGTCTTGGCTATGAAATCTGGGTGTGAGCACTGCCCGGGATCCCTTGAGGTCCTTAGGAACTCTGACACACCAGATCTGTATGAAAGGCTGTGAACTAATGGCATTTGAGGCATTCGAGATGTTGGGCCTATCAGTGGCTCCCTATAGCATAACTTCTTTTTTTTTCTTTTTTATTTCAATTGTGTAATTTATGCAAAATGGTTTGTAATAACTATTGTAAATAACTCTGGGGATGGATAGTGGAAAGGGAAGGGGTGACTATGCATGCTTTAGCTACTGAAAGGGTAGAAAATATGTTATTAGGTTTCCTACTTGCGCAATATAGAAACCATGCTTAGGACTCATTTCATGCATTAGAGATCATGTTCCCTAGGACTTACACTTATTGTTTTCAGCATGTTCATTTCGCTATCATATCACTTAGAAAATCCTGTGTTAAATGTGTTAAATAACCGGTGTTTTCTGCGATCGTGTTCCTAAATGCCATAAAACGCACTTAGAAAATCCTGTTTTAAGGCTAAACAACGCTAATAAACGTATCATACCTGCATATTCTAGGAAATCATGTTCAAACGTTGTAATATTTTTGCAAATAGAAATCCTGCTTAGGATTCTGGCATCTCTGCACATTAGCTACCATGTCTTTAAGATTTTATATTCGCTTACGCGCTCTTAAGGCCAACCATGCATGCATAAAAAGGGATAAAACAATTTACTCAGCTCTTGCAAATTAACTGGTGATAATTCTATGTGCTGAACACCTAGAATAACATGTTTAAACAAACCTGTTTCCAATCATTTTTCTTACTTCTGAGGATTGGCATACTATCGTCACACCTAAGCAAGCCTTAGGCAACCAAGATTTAAAAATCAGAAATCTACTTCTTATGTATGCTGCTTGATTTCAACAGTAGGCAAACTGATTAGGACCTTTCTAAATAATACAACAAACGGCTAATCTGCTTACCATTTAAAAAACACCTAGATGTTATGCTTAGGAATCTGAATACTGCCCTTAACTGTGCTTGAGTCGTGCATGCTTATGCGTTGTTTGAGGAGGAAACTCTGAGCCTTTTAATTGCTCCACATTTGTGTGCAAGTCCTAAATGTTTCTGACTGTCGCCTTAGAATTTTTGCCTTTTAAAAACTTAGGTGTACAGTCTAGAACCACCTATAGGTAGAGGTCCTAACTCCCTCTAGGACCATTAAGAAGGGACGGGTAGCAACACGCAACAGGAATCGTGACCAACACTCGGCTTTGCATGACCAATAAGGGGACGGGAAGGGTAGACATAGATTATGATGACCGGTGTCTAATGCCACGCGTAGCCCCTTTCTAAGGAGTGATTACCGGGCATTGTACGTATGTGATCCTATAGGCTAACAACCTAGGACACCCCTTTACTTTCGCAATATGCTTAGATTATACTTCTTTTTCTAGCTTTATTAATTTTTTTTTTCTTTTCAACATCTGTGTACTTAAACTTAAATCCCCTACTATTTGAGCCATAATTGTTTATTTGCTAATTGTACAAATCCACAAAAAAACTGTTTGGCGGGAACCACACTAGTGGATCCTAAGGGGTGCCTAACACCTTCCCCTTAGGATAATTTCAAGCCCTTACCCTGTATCTGGTTACCAAACGTAGTTATAAATGAACCATATAGGTGCCCTAACACACCTTAAAATCGTTAGGTGGTGTCTCTTCGAAAAAATGCAAACCCCTTTCCTAAAAGGAACGAGTTGTCTCAACCAAAATGTCATGAACCGATTTCGCGAGAACAAAGGGGGCGCGACAGCATGGCGACTCTGCTGGGATTTTTAGCTTTACCATTTCAGACCATTTTTGTGAATTTGTGCAATTATTTGTTAATTCTTTAAGCATTTAATTTCTTCTTCAAGAAGCAACTGACGTATCTTTGTTGTTTCCTTCCTTTACTGCTGCTTTAAATTATAAAACTGCTGTATTATACGCTTTCTTAACGTGCAAATCATGACAAAATGCTTTTAATTATTGCATAATCTTGCTCAACATCATACTCCACTCGTGCCAAACAAAATATGCTATAGCAACGCTTGATGAGTGGTTTGCGCCTTCCTAATATCATTAGCACCTAAATTCGGAAAGGCTTATTTGCGGTAAAACTAGTCGATCAATCAGTGCAGTCGACGGTCCGTGCCTTCCTCCTTGAGTTGTCCGCTCAAGGGTACCAGTCTAAAACCCATAGAAACCTTGCTCTGTTTAAATTGTGCATGCATCATGGTCAAAACCTAGCCGGGTCAGTTTATGTTTCCCACATAATGATCCTTTTATTAGTCTTCTCCAAAAGTCCACTAGTTTCCCTAAACCCAAACGGACATCATCACGTTTTGTGCATTTATTTGGAGAACTAAATTCTTCATGCTAATTGTTGATGTTAAATAGGTCGAGTTCTGTGGGGGTAAGGGCCTAACCTTGTTTCCTTGCAGAAATATGAGGCACGAAGTCCCCAAGTTCGGCATGGTCACCAAATCCCAACCAAAGATTGCTGAGTTGGTGGGAAACATTTGCAATTTAGTGACAAAACCCTTGTCAAAAAATATCTGGGTAATCTACCATCCCTCTGGAGATCCAGCCTAAAACACATGATAATAGATACTGCTAAACCTTATTTTGGGACTGTGAAAGGGCTGTGTTTGCTTTGGGGACATAGAAATGACACCTTTGCTAGAGGAGATAGGAGGACTGGCCGGTCTAGTGTGGGAAACACATGTTTGCTAAGTGCCTGAGAACGCCACAGGCAAGGTTTCCTAAAAATGATGGGTTTGAAGAAGAATGCAGAATTGATGCCTAAAGGAATCATATATCCCTTTTGACTACTGTATGAAAGGTACGGTCACAGCAAATCATATCGTACCTACCATGACGAGTTTTCCATCACATCCTTGGGAATATCCATCATAGAGTATTAATCTCATGTTTTTGCTTCCTGGGTCTGATCGTGTTCCCAATGAAGAAAGGGAGAATCCATACTAAGGCTGGCTAGGTAACAAGACCCTAATGGAGGGATTGGTGGGCAGACATTCAGCATTGTACCATTGATCATTGAAGACATATCCGAGCCTTAGAGAAGTTGTCAACAAGGAGCGAACACACTTCAAGGCTGCAATCTGCTACATTAGCTTTGGCTCATGGAACATCTCCAAAAAGGGCGAATACCGACAAGGAAATTCAGCGAAGGGCCTGAGATTGATCACATCGCTTTCCACCATCCAAGAGCGAATGAATTACAATCCCCGACATGTTCGCTCAGCCTGAGAATGACAAAGAATGGGTCGAGCTCTTTGATAACCTGACTGAGGAACATGTTCAATGAGTTGAGTGGTTTCCGATAGAGGAGTTCATCGCCCGATCCAGAGATGCACCTTTCTTGATACTGATTGGTCTAAGAGGAACATACCCTTACGTCCCTCTTCGAGTTATGAGCAAGCAGGGTAGAAAGCAAGTCATACCCATGAATCGACAAGATGAGCCATCTTCGAGCTGACTTCCAAAATGAATGATAGTCCCCACAAGTGCCAAGCCACACACGTGTGGCACTGCAAGATCGTAATGGAGAAAGACACATTGAGCCAGACAGATATCATGCCGGTTGTACCCTTTCTATTCTGGTTGGTTGGAAGACAAATTGGGCTGGTCTGGGCAAGCCAGGGTTTCGTTCAAGGCCACAGGAATTATAGATTGAAAAGGCCGAGGCACAAGTCAAATACAACTAGCTGCGCAAAAGGATCGTGAATGCGAGAGCGAACACCGCGAGATAACAAGAGTCTAACAAGAAGCTGATTGAGGAATGGAAAGACATGGCTATCAGTTCCAACAAAAGGCTAGGATACTTGGAGCGAGGCATAGTATAACTAGAAGGGAAAATTTCTCAAAAGGGTTGAAGACTGTCAAAAGGCTGAAGGGATCGAAGGTGGACATTCTAGACAGAACATACTGTTTGCTGGGACTTCGCAAATAGGGGAAGTTGTTCGAAGGAGCCAAGGATGTCGAATCTGGGAAGGTCCTTCTGAGACCAAATAGATAGGTAATTTACTTTTTCGCTTTGTGAATGTAATAAGGCCAATGGCCATTTAGTGACCTTTATTTCTTATTTTGCTTATTTTGGGTGTATGCGTTTTGGGATTCGCCTATTTTTTATCAATAAATAAGGCATTTAGAATTCTAAGTTCTCAACAATTCAATTTGTTCTAGCTACCTCGGACACAGAGAGGTTCCCAAATTAGGACATGTTTAATTCCCACATATGTGTTTAAAATATAGCAATACTTTTTATAATCCTCACTGACTCGATTACCTTTTTTGTTTTCTTTCTTTTTATTCCCCTCCCTAAAGGTTAGTTCGTGCACTCTGGCATCATCATCTTATTTCACAAGATCCAGGGGCCCTTCACCCACTCCTCCTCTTAGTCCCTCTAAAGGGAAGAACAAAGGCAATAATAAATGGAAGATTTGAACAACATCAGGAAGGAGAACACAACTGAACGGGTAGAGGCCACTGATGGCCAGGGTATTCGGGTTCCTAATGAGAATGTGTCATAGCTTGAACATAAAACTGTTGAAATTCCAGGAAGAGCTCGATCAGGTTCGAAATCTGGAAAACCTGTCATTTTCCCTCAACACCCCAGATATCACTTCCCCAACGCCCAAAACCCCACACCTCCTCAAAATATCCCAAAACAGCAAAATCATCTCGCACCTCATATCACGCTGCTCCATCAAAGAACCATGTAACACCCTGCCATACCCCAAACAACACTCTACTACTTATCCTAAAGCCTCAGAACTCCACAAACGACCATTTCCCACACCCTACACTAGGCCTTCATAAACAATCCTATCTATGTGGAGACCATGCCACACTCCACCCAACCCATCTCATGCACAACTGAATCTGATGAAAAGGATCTGCTTATCAGAAAACTTGACCGAGGAACTTAAAGAAACTGACCAGCCGGGTTCAGGGCATCGAGGGAAGCAAAGGAATCGAAGGGCTAAAATATAAAGACTTTGCATACAGCCTGAATGTCAAACTGCCTGAGGGGTACAAACCTCCTAAGTTCGAAATGTTTGATGGCACGGGTGATCCAAGGGTCCATCTGAGGAACCTATTGCGACAAGCTGGTTGGAGTAGGGAAGGATGAGAGGATCCGCATGAAGCTGTTCATGAGGAGTTTGAAAGGAGATGCATTGTCTTGGTACATAGCCAAGATCCAAGAAGTGGTCAAGCTGGGTGAGCATGGCATTTGACTTTATGGACAGATTCAGGTTTAAATACAGAGAACGCACCAGACGTTGTTCTATATCCAGAATTTGAAGAAGATGCCCACGGAGACATTTCACGAGTATGCTACTCGCTGGAGGTCCGAAGCTGCTAAGGTCAGACCCGCCTTAGAAGAGGAGCAAATGAACAAGTTCTTTGTCCAGGCTCAGGACCCACAGTACTTATGAACGGCTGATGATGATTGAGAACCACAAGTTCTCCGACATATCAAATTAGGTGAAATAATTGAAAGAGGGTATTAAAGTGGTATGGTTACAAAATTTTGAAGCCTTGCAAGCTACAAATAAGGCTTTAACAGTCTGGTGGTGTGTCCAAGAAAAGGGACGTGGGGGCGTGATGGTTGCACAAAGACGCAAGTCTCCCCTCAAATAACCAAACTTACCACACACCCACTCACATACCCGCCAACCCAAATACCAGCACCCTTACCCTCATACCAAGCTCCGCCACCAACTTATCAATCATTCTCCCATCCCCTACATATCAACCTACTTCACCAGTACTCCCAACCCGCTCATGTCTACCACACTTATAATTCTCAACCATACCCATTTCCTTAGACTCGACCTAATTTTTGATCGCATACCTCGAAACAATATACCGCCATTTGCTGAACCATCGACCAGCTGTATGAGAAATACAAGCTGGCTGGTTATATCACC
>NW_017674534.1:80236-93353 GCF_001879085.1 Nicotiana attenuata
ATTGATGGCCCAAACCCCTTCTCAGCAATAATTAAAGGCCTATCTCTTTCACCTTAAGCATGTCCATGAATGAGAGCTTCTTAGTGAATTTCAAATTAGCTTTAAATATGGGTATCCTTAGTTTCGCTTAGTGCAATACAACCTTTTATAATAATAAATTGAGGTGTGCCATACACAAATAAAATCCATAACCTATGGCCCTCACATTAATATTGACTTAGTGTAAAAAACATTTTTAAAACATTCGTAGTTTGCTTTAGGCGCGTTTTATAATAAATCATCGTGGCTAAGGGTACGGTTCCCGTGGCATAGTCATGATACCTAATTCCCAAAATCGGGGGTGCATTTCATGTAGTCCGATCATAATAACTTCGAATATTAATAAAATAAACATGTCGTGAATCGCGGGTGCATTTCATGTAGCATGATTCGCGGTGTGTTCCAAAACAAACAAGTGTACGACAATCGTAACTTGTTCAAGAAATAATTCCGTAAATCCTAAAAGTGGTTAAAATAATTAAAAGCGCTTTAAAAGTTCAAAAATGCACAATAGGTTTAAAACATGTAATAAATCAGATAATTAAGCCAATTTCAATAGTTTAAGCGACCGTGCTCGAACCACGGAACCCGGGAATGCCTAACACCTTCTCATGTGTTAACAAAATTCCTTACTTAGAATTTTTGGTTTCGCAGACTTTAAAATAAAGTCCAATTTCTCCTCGATCTGGGATTTAAAATAAACCGGTGACTTGGGACACCATAATAAATATCCCAAGTGGCGACTCTAAATAAATAAAAATAATCCCATTTCGATTTATGTCACTTTAATTAGAAAAAATCCCTTATATTGCCCTTTCGGGTGGTATAAAGGAGGTGTGACAGCTCTGGCGACTCCGCTGGGGAAAAGAATCCTTACTTGCTACTATTCTGAATTAGCCGGCCGCAAGCCAAGGCTAATTACAGTGCTCTCCTGTTCTTCACTTTGTGTTTACTATCTCTATACTGGTATGTTCTGATTTCAGTTCAAGTCCCAAAAACAATATGTTTCTTTTACTGCTTCAGTTCATTATGTTCCCGATTTGTTTCTACCTACGGTTTTGCTGTTCAACATGTAATTAATCTCTTTTGCTTCATCTAATTACGCTAGCCATGTCTTAGCTCTTTAGGGTCAGCATGCTCTCATGAACTAGTAACTTGACTTTACTTTGTTTAATGCCTGTATACTGTTGACTAGTTCTAGTATGCACTTATTGGGCTACTGTCCCAAGTTGTCTTAATATTATGCTCAGCCATAAAATCCTATGCTCCACTATCTCTCAACCCCCATGAATCTCCCTAAAGCATCTCTGGTTCTGTATCTGTGTTCTAATTAACACTCCTGAATCTATGTCTTACTGCCTGCACCAAGTGCAAAGGACTTCTGCCTGTTATGTGTTCACCATACATGCTCTATTTGTACCTAACCCCCAAATGACTCTGTGTGAATGTTTGTTCTCTGAGTGTTGCTGAATTTGTTTGACTGACCTCCTGTTTGTTTAATTACACAACTGTTTTCAAAAGCTGTTTTACTAGACAACTCTCTTATTTACAAAACTATTTCAACTAAATCTCTTTTTTACACTGCTTTCCTGCTAAAACCTATTCAAAACTATGTCAAACACTCTCACTCTACTCTTAGAACACTAAGTTCTGCCCCTTTTGTGTGAGCCTTGCCTTGGGACCCTTGAGCTCCCTCTGAACTTGGACACACAAAAGTTGTCCTTTCCACACTGCACTTACTCTGTCTTGGCTATGAAATCTGGGTGTGAGCACTGCCCGGGATCCCTTGAGGTCCTTAGGGAACTCTGACACACCCAGATCTGTATGAAAGGCTGTGAACTAATGGCATTTGAGGCATTCCGGAGATGTTGGGCCTATCAGTAGGCTCCCTATAGCATAACTTCTTTTTTTTCTTTTTTATTTCAATTGTGTAATTTATGCAAATGGTTTGTAATAACTATTGTAAATAACTCTGGGGATGGATAGTGGAAAGGGAAGGGGTGACTATGCATGCTTTAGCTACTGAAAGGGTAGAAAATATGTTATTAGGTTTCCTACTTGCGCAATAGAAACCATGCTTAGGACTCATTTCATGCATTAGAGATCATGTTCCCTAGGACTTACACTTATTGTTTTCAGCATGTTCATTTCGCTATCATATCACTTAGAAAATCCTGTGTTAAATGTGTTAATAACCGGTGTTTTCTGCGATCGTGTTCCTAATGCCATACGCACTTAGAAATCCTGTTTTAAGGCTAAACAACGCTAATAAACGTATCATACCTGCATATTCTGGAAATCATGTTCAAACGTTGTAATATTTTTGCAAATAGAAATCCTGCTTAGGATTCTGCATCTCTGCACATTAGCTACCATGTCTTTAAGATTTTATATTCGCTTACGCGCTCTTAGGCCAACCATGCATGCATAAAAAGGGGATAAAACAATTTTACTCAGCTCTTGCAATTAACTGGTGATAATTCTATGTGCTGAACACCTAGAATAACATGTTTAAACAACCTGTTTCCAATCAGTTTTTCCTTACTTCTGAGGATTGGCATACTATCTCACACCTAAGCAAGCCTTAGGCAACCAAGCTGTTAAAATCAGAAATCTACCTTCTTATGTATGCTGCTTGATTCTCAACAGTAGGCAAACTGATTAGGCCTTTCTAAATAATACAACAAACCGGCTATCTGCTTACCATTTAAAAAACACCTAGATGTTATGCCTTAGGAATCTGAATACTGCCCTTAACTGTGCTTGAGTCGTGCTGCTTATGCGTTTGTTTGAGGAGGAAACTCTGAGCCTTTTAATTGCTCCACATTTGTGTGCAAGTCCTAAATGTTTCTGACTGTCGCCTTAGAATTTTTGCCTTTTAAAAACCTTAGGTGTACGTCTAGAACCACCTATAGGTAGAGGTCCTAACTCCCTCTAGGACCATTAAGAAGGGACGGGTAGCAACACGCAACAGGAATCCGTGACCAACACTCGCTTTGCATGACCAATAAGGGGACGGGAAGGGTAGACATAGATATGATGACCGGTGTGCTAATGCCACGCGTAGCCCCTTTCTAAGGAGTGATTACCGGGCATTGTACGTATGTGATCCTATAGGCTAACCAACCTAGGACACCCCTTTACTTTCGCAAATATGCTTAGATTATACTTCTTTTTTCTAGCTTTTCATTAATTGTTTTTTTCCTTTTCAACATCTGTGTACTTAAACTTAAATCCCCTACTATTTGAGCCATAATTGTTTATTTGCTAATTGTACAAATCCACAAAAAACTGTTTGGTCGGGAACCACACTAGTGGATCCTAAGGGGTGCCTAACACCTTCCCCTTAGGATAATTTCAAGCCCTTACCCTGTATCTGGTTACCAAACGTAGTTATAAATGAACCATATAGGTGCCCTAACACACCTTAAATCGTTAGGTGGTGTCTCTTCGAAAAATGCAAACCCCTTTCCTAAAAGGAACGAGTTGTCTCAACCAAAATGTCATGAACTCGATTTCGCGAGAACAAAGGGGGCGCGACAGCATGGCGACTCTGCTGGGGATTTTTAGGCTTTTACCATTTCAGACCATTTTTGTGAATTTGTGCAATTATTTGTTCAATTCCTTTAAGCATTTAATTTCTTCTTCAAGAGCAACTGACGTATCTTTGTTGTTTCCTTCCTTTACTGCTGCTTTAAATTATAAAACTGCTGTATTTATCGCTTTCTTAACGTGCAAATACATGACAAAATGCTTTTAATTATTGCATAATCTTGCTCAACATCATACTCCACTCGTGCCAAACAAAATGCTATAGCAACGCTTGATGAGTGGTTGCGCCCTTCCTATATCATTAGCCCCTAAATTCGGAAAGGCTTATTTGCGGTAAAACTAGTCGATCAACAGTGCAGTCGACGGTTCCGTGCCTTCCTCCTTGAGTTGTCCGCTCAAGGGTACCAGTCTAAAACCCCATAGAAACCTTGCTCTGTTTAAATTGTGCATGCATCATGGTCAAACCTAGCCGGGTCAGTTATGTTCTCCACATAATGATCCTTTATGATAGTCTTCTCCAAAAGTCCACTAGGTTTCCCTAAACCCAAACGGACATCATCACGTTTTGTGCATTTATTTGGAGAACTAAATTCTTCATGCTAATTGTTGATGTTAAATAGTCGAGTCTAGTGGGGGTAAGGGCCTAACCTTGTTTGCCTTGCAGAAATATGAGGCACGAAGTCCCCAAGTTCGGCATGGTCACCAAAATCCACCCAAGATTGCTGAGTTGGTGGGAACATTTGCATTCTAGTGACAAAACCCTTGTCAAAAAATATCTGGGTAATCTACCATCCCTCCTGGAGATCCAGCCTAACAACATGATAATAGATACTGCTACCTTATTTTGGGACTGTGAAAGGGCTGTGTTTTGCTTTGGGGACATAGAAATGACACCTTTGCTAGAGGAGATAGGAGGACTGGCCGGTCTAGTGTGGGAAACCACATGTTTGCTAGTGCCTGAGAACCGCACAGGCAAGGGTTTCCTAAAAATGATGGGTTTGAAGAAGAATGCAGAATTGGTATGCCTAAAGGAATCATATATCCCTTTTGACTACCTGTATGAAAGGTACGGTCACAGCAAATCATATCGTACCTACCATGACGAGTTTTCCATCACATCCTTGGGACATATCCATCATAGAGTATTTATCTTCATGTTTTGCTTCCTGGGTCTGATCGTGTTCCCAATGAAGAAAGGGAGAATCCATACTAGGCTGGCTATGGTAACCAAGACCCTAATGGAGGGGATTGGTGGGCAGACATTCAGCATTGTACCATTGATCATTGAAGACATATACCGAGCCTTAGAGAAGTGTCAACAAGGAGCGAACCACTTCAAAGGCTGCAATCTGCTACATTAGCTTTGGCTCATGGAACATCTCCAAAAGGGCGAATACCGACAAGGAATTCAGCGAAGGGCCTGAGATGATCACATCGCTTTCCACCATCCAGAGCGAATGAATTACATCCCCGACATGTTCGCTCAGCCTGAGAATGACAAAGAATGGGTCGAGCTCTTTGATAACCTGACTGAGGAACATGTTCAATGGATGTTTGAGTGGTTTCCGATAGAGGAGTTCATCGCCCGATCCAGAGATGCACCTTTCTTGATACTGATTGGTCTAAGAGGAACATACCCTTACGTCCCTCTTCGAGTTATGAGGCAAGCAGGTAGAAAGCAAGTCATACCCATGATCGACAAGATGAGCCATCTTCGAGCTGACTTCCAAAATGATGATAGTCCCCACAAGTGCCAAGCCCAACACGTGTGGCACTGCAAGATCGTAATGGAGAAAGACACCATTGAGCCAGACAGATATCATGCCGGTTGTACCCCTTTCTATTCTGGTTGGTTGGAAGACAATTGGGCTGGTCTGGGCAAGCCAGGGTTCGTTCAAGGCCACAGAATTATAGATGAAAAGGCCGAGGCACAAGTCAAATACAACTAGCTGCGCAAAAGGATCGTGAATGCGAGAGCGAACACCGCGAGATACAAGAGTCTAACAAGAAGCTGATTGAGGAATGGAAAGACATGGCTATCAGTTCCAACAAAAGGCTAGGATACTTGGAGCGAGGCATAGTATAACTAGAGGGAAAATTTCTCAAAAGGGTTGAAGACTGTCAAAAGGCTGAAGGGATCGAAGGTGGACATCTAGACAGAACATACCTGTTGCTGGGACTTCGCAAATTAGGGAAGTTGTTCGAAGGAGCCAAGGATGTCGAATCTGGGGAAGGTCCTTCTGAGACCAAATAGATAGGAATTTACTTTTTCGCTTTGTGAATGTAATAAGGCCAATGGCCATTAGTGACCTTTATTTCTTGCTTATTTTGTGTCGTTTTGGGATTCGCCTATTTTTTATCAATAAAATAAGGCATTTAGAATTCTAAGTTCTCCAATTCAATTTGTCTCTAGGCTACCTCGGACACAGAGAGGTTCCCAAATTAGGACATGTTTTACATTCCCACACTATGTGTTTAAATATAGCAATACTTTTTATAATCCTCACTGACTCGATTACCTTTTTGTTTTCTTTCTTTTTATTCCCCTCCCTAAAGGTTAGTTCGTGCACTCTGGCATCATCATCTTATTTCACAAGATCCAGGGGCCCTTCACCCACTCCTCCTCTTAGTCCCTCTAAAGGGAAGAACAAAGGCAATAATAAAATGGAAGATTTGAACAACATCAGGAAGGAGAACACAACTGAACGGGTAGAGGCCACTGATGGCCAGGGTATTCGGGTTCCTAATGAGAATGTGTCATAGCTTGAACATAAACTGTTGAAATTCCAGGAAGAGCTCGATCAGGTTCGAAATCTGGCAAACCTGTCATTTTCCCTCAACACCCCAGATATCAACTTCCCCAACGCCCAAAACCCCACACCTCCTCAAAATATCCCAAAACAGCAAAATCATCTCGCACCTCATCATCACGCTGCTCCATCAAAGAACCAATGTAACACCTGCCATACCCCAAACAACACTCTACTACTTATCCTAGAGCCTCAGAACTCCACAAACGACCATTTCCACACCCATACACTAGGCCTTCATAACAATCCTATCTATGTGGAGACCATGCCACACTCCACCCAACCCATCTCATGCACACCTGAATCTGATGAAAAGGATCTGCTTATCAGAAACTTGACCGAGGAACTTAAGAAACTGACCAGCCGGGTTCAGGGCATCGAGGGAAGCAAAGGAATCGAAGGGCTAAACTATAAAGACCTTTGCATACAGCCTGATGTCAAACTGCCTGAGGGGTACAAACCTCCTAAGTTCGAAATGTTTGATGGCACGGGTGATCCAAGGGTCCATCTGAGGACCTATTGCGACAAGCTGGTTGGAGTAGGGAAGGATGAGAGGATCCGCATGAAGCTGTTCATGAGGAGTTTGAAAGGAGATGCATTGTCTTGGTACATCAGCCAAGATCCCAAGAAGTGGTCAAGCTGGGTGAGCATGGCATTTGACTTTATGGACAGATTCAGGTTTAATACAGAGAACGCACCAGACGTGTTCTATATCCAGAATTTGAAGAAGAGGCCCACGGAGACATTTCACGAGTATGCTACTCGCTGGAGGTCCGAAGCTGCTAAGGTCAGACCCGCCTTAGAAGAGGAGCAAATGAACAAGTTCTTTGTCCGGGCTCAGGACCCGCAGTACTATGAACGGCTGATGATGATTGAGAACCACAAGTTCTCCGACATTATCAAATTAGGTGAAATAATTGAAGAGGGTATTAAAAGTGGTATGGTTACAAATTTTGAAGCCTTGCAAGCTACAAATAAGGCTTTACAGTCTGGTGGTGTGTCCAAGAAAAGGGACGTGGGGGCCGTGATGGTTGCACAAAGGACCAAGTCTCCCCTCAAATACCAAACTTACCCAACACCCCCACTCACATACCCGCCAACCCCAAATTACCAAGCACCCTTACCCTCATACCAAGCTCCGCCACCAACTTATCAATCATCTCCATCCCCTACATATCAACCTACTTCACCCAGATACTCCCAACCCGCTCATGTCTACCACACTTATAATTCTCAACCATCCCATTTCCTTAGACCTCGACCTAATTTTGATCGCATACCTCGAAAACAATATACCGCCATTGCTGAACCCATCGACCAGCTGTATGAGAAACTCAAAGCTGCTGGTTATATCACCCCATCCATGCTGCAACCCCTGAGAATCCTTCTCAATGGGTTAACCCAAACAAGTCCTATGCATACCACTCCGGCATGAAAGGGCACACCATCGATGGATGCCGCTCTTTGAAAGACAAGATACATTCTTTGATTGATAACAAGATCATTGTGGCAAAGGAACCCGCTCCAAACATCCACAACAATCCTCTGCCAGACCATAAGGGTGGAGGTATCCACATGATTGAAGTAGAAGATGACTGGGATCCCGAGGGATCAATTGGGTTGATCGCAGAAGGTGATGACCCAAAGAAACCGGCAATTACTCTCAATCCAATCATAGTCCAGATCCAGCCATCCGAGGATGGTGAGGTGAATATGTCTATACCTCTCGAGTTTGAAGCGGCGCCACCCGCAAAGACACCGCTACCAATTGAGGTTGAATTTATGTCTTCGGCAAATGCACCCACACCATTTGAGGTTACAGTCTTGCCACCCAAGGCACATGTTCCATTCAAAGTAAGGATAGCCGCACCGATCCCAGTGGCGATATCAACCACGCCACCCTTCTATACAAATGCTGTACCCTAGGACTATGCAGCTGAGGCGAGAAGGAATGGCAAGGTCAGGATTGAAGAAAATGTCACAACACAGGGTATGACAAGAACTGGTAGAGTCTATACCCCTGAACATCTAGCTGTGTCAAGCAAGCAGGCCTCCAATCGGCCATCCCTCATTGGAGGAAAGTACAGGCCAAGGAGTACTCGGTCATCGACCAGTTGAACAAGACGCCAACACAAATATCCATTCTCATTGTTGCAGAATTATGAGATGCACATGAATGCTCTGTTGAAGGTGCTGAATGAAGCATACGTACCGAATAACATCACTAGCGGGGAAATAACTAATATGGTAGGACAAGTACTGGAAAGACAAGTTGCCACCTGAAGGGCTGGGGCACAACAAAGCACTGCACATCACCGCGCAATGCGAAGATTATTTCATCACCAGAATCCTGATCGACGGAGGGTCCAGTTTTAACATTTGTCCGCTAATAACACTCAAGAAGTTGGCTAAAGGGCTGCATGAGATAAAGGATAGAGCAATCAATGTGAAAGCTTTCGATGGTTCTCAAAGGTCCACCATTGGTGAGATTAGTCTATGCCTGCAGATGGGACCAACCTGGTTCGAGGTCGATTTCCAGGTAATAGATGTACCAACGTCTTACAACTTGCTGCTGGGACGGCCATGGATCCATGATGCTGGGGCCGTAGCGTCAACGCTACATCAGGCAGTAAAGTCCGAATGGAACCACCAGGAAGTGATCATTCACGGCGACGGTAGCAACACTATATACAGTCGCCAGACTATTCCGGCGATCGAGGGAAGAAGGAAGCTGGGCGGAGAAACTTACCACCACATTGAATGGATCAATGCTATCGACAAAGACAAATGGTGGGATAGCAAAATCGAGAGTATACTGAGTTGGAGTGGGTACGAGCCTGGCAAAAGGCTCGGCAAGAACCTCCAAGGAATCTCTAAACCCATAAAACTCAAGAAACATGGAACTACATTCGGTTTGGGATATGAATACACCTGGGAAGAATTCAATAGCTGGTCGCAACCATGGCGAAGTCCTTACTACCCACTAGAGCAGCCATTACCGCATCTGGAGCAGACCTTCCAACATGCCGACATTATTTATGGGTCAGATGAACAAGAAGCACTTGCAGCAGTGAAAAACTTGTTTCTAGAGGACAGTGATATGGACTGTTGTATTATTCTCGAGGAGGAGGGGGCGGAAGACCCTTCCATACAGGCTATGAGCAGAGGGGCACATCTCAAGAATTGAACCATCAGGACAACCAAAGCCCGAGGAGCCTCGAGGTAGCAAGTCTAAAACAAGCATTATTCACTGTTTTATTTACTAAATGATTTTCCTTTCGCATTTTTCAATTCCCGCAATAAGATCTTCGATGTTCAAAACAATTATTCACTTTATCAAAAGAATTTTTGATTTTTCTTATGAATTAATATTTATCACTATCGTTTTCTCTCATTACTTTACCAATACAACATTACTATTACCCATCTTGATGAACCAATGACTGTGACATGCAATGAGACAACGCAACAAACGGACATAGAGTCAGAGGAAGACGACATACCTGATGAGATTATCAAAGAAGTTAAGAATTTTGAGAACAGACCTAAGTCCAACCTAGACGAGACCAAAATTGTCAACCTGGGAGATTCAGAACACGCCAAGGAAACACGAATCAGCATTCACCTGTCGTCATCAGAAAGAAAGAATACACAGAATTTCTAAAAGAGTATGAAGATATATTCGCCTGGTCGTATGACGACATGACTGGTCTAAGTACGTCTATTGTGGCTCACAAACTGCCAACCAATCCAATGTGTCCACCGATAAAGCAAAAGCTCAGAAAGTTCAAGCCCGACATGAGCTTGAAAATCAAGGAAGAAGTCACCAACCAGATCAACGCTAAGGTTCTCAGAGTAGTAGAATACCCGACATGGCTAGCCAACATTGTGCAAGTGCCAAAAAAGGATGAGAAAGTTAGAGTCCGTGTCGACTATCGGGATCTCAACCGGGCTAGTCCAAAAGACGACTTCCCTTTGCCAAATATACACATCCTGATTGACAATTGCGCCAAGCATGAGCAACACTCATTCGTAGATTGCTTCGCTGGTTATCATCAGATCTGGATGGATGAGGAAGATGCTGAGAAAAAAGCTTTCATTACGCCGTGGGGAGTGTAATGTTACAAGATGATGCCATTCAGTCTGAAGAATGCAAGGGCCACCTACATGAGAGCCATGACTACCATCTTCCATGATATGATACACAAGGAAATCGAGGTATATGTGGATGATCTTATTATCAAGTCCAAGAAGGCCACCGACCACATAGAAGATCTGAGGATGTTATTCAATAAACTGCAAAAATACAACCTGAAATTAAACCCCGCGAAGTTTGCATTTGGGGTCCTTGATGGGAAATTGCTTGGGTTTATTATAAGCCGCCAAGGAATAGAACTGGATCCATCAAAAGTCAAAGCCATTCAAGAACTACCACAACCAAGGAACAAGAAAGACGTGATGAGTTTCTTGGGAAGGCTTAACTACATCAGCCGATTCATAGCACAGTCTACAGTTCCCTGTGAGCCGATCTTCAAGATGTTAAAGAAGGACGCTGCCACCGAATGGACCAATGAGTGCCAAAAGGTCTTCGACAAAATCAAGGAGTACCTGTCAAAATCACCAGTCCTAGTCCCGCCTGAGACAGGTAGACCCTTATTGCTCTACCTTACAGTGTTAGATGGAGCTTTCGGCTACGTTCTGGGGCAGCACGATAAAGCAGGAAGGAAGGAGCTAGCCATTTAGTATCTCAGCAACAAGTTGACCCCGTACGAGGCCCGGTATTCTCTAGCAGAACGCACCTGTTGTGCTTTGACTTGGGTAGCTCAGGAGCTGAGGCATACTTCTGTGCCTATACTACATATCTCATATCGAGAATGGATCCCTTGAAGTACATCTTTCAGAAGCCCATGCCCACTGGCAAGCTAGCCAAGTGGCAAATCTTGTTGAGTGAGTTCGACATTGTTTACGTAACTCAGAAAGCGGTCAAAGGACAGGCACTAGCAGACCACCTTGCTGAAAACCCCGTGGATGGAGAATACGATTCCTTGAAAACGTATTTTCTAGATGAAGAGGTATCATTCATAGGAGAAGACATTGCGGAATTCTATGATGGTTGGAGAATGTTCTTCGATGGAGTAGCAAACTTCAAAGGAGTTCGCATTGGAGCAGTCCTAATATCAGAAACCGGTCAGCATTATCCGGTGTCTGCCAAACTCAGATTCCCCTGCACCAACAATATGGCCGAGTATGAAGCCTGCATCTTAGGACTCAAAATGGCCATTGACATGAACGTTCAAGAGTTGCTAGTGATTGGAGATTCAGACTTACTTATACATCAGGTACGGGGAGAATGGGCAACCAAGAATTCCAAGATACTCCCGTATTTGCACCACGTACAGGAGTTGAGAAAGAGATTTACAAAGACGGAATTCCAACATGTTCCCAGAATCCAAAATGAGTTCGCCGATGCATTGCATACCCTATCATCTATGATACAGCATCTGGACAAGAATTTCATTGATCCCATTCCGGTGAAAATCCATAATCAGCCAGCTTCATGTGCCGATGTTGAAGAAGAAGCAGACTGAAAGCCTTGGTTTCATGATATCAAGGACTATTTGGCGAAAGGAGAGTACCCACAGCTTGCAAATCCTACTCAGAAACGCACACTATGGAGATTGTCCAACAAGTTCTTTCACAGCGGAGGAATCCTGTATAGGAGAACTCCCGATTTAGGATTATTAAGATGTGTCGACGCAAAGGAAGCATCCAAGCTACTTGAGGAAATTCATGCTGGGACCTGCGGTCCACATATAAACGGTTTTATCTTAGCAAAGAAGATACTCCGGGCTGGTTACTTTTGGATGACTATGGAAATGGACTGCATCTAGTATGTCAAGAAATGCCACCGCTGTCAGGTACATGCAGACATGATAAAGGTACCTCCGAACGAGCTTAATGCAACGAGCTCACTGTGGCCGTTCGCCGCCTGGGGAATGGACGTTATTGGACCAATCGAGCCTCCGCTTCCAACGGGCACAAGTTCATCCTAGTAGCCATCGACTATTTCACCAAATGGGTCGAAGCAGCATCTTACAAAGCAGTGACTAAGAAAGTCGTGGCAGACTTTGTCCGTGACTTCATTGTTCGTCGATTCGGAATTCCAGATTTAGTCATTACTGACAACGGCTCCAACCTCAATTGCGACATGATGAAAGCTATGTGCGAAACTTTCAAGATCAAACACAAGAATTCCACAACCTACAGACCTTAGATGAACGGAGCTGTAGAAGCCGCCAACAAGAATATCAAGAACATATTGAGGAAAATGATAGAGAAGCATAGACAGTGGCATGAGAAGTTATCATTTGCTCTACTGCGGTATCGCACCACAGTCCACACATCAACCGGGGCAACCCCCCCTATATGCTTGTTTACGGTACAGAAGCTGTCATTCCCGCTGAGGTAGAAATTCCTTCCCTAAGGATCATACAAGAAGCTGAGCTCGACGACGTAGATTGGGTAAAAAGTCGTTATGAGAAACTAGCCCTTATAGACGGAAAGAGAATGATGCAGTCTGCCATGGTCAACTCTATCAGAACAGAATGTCCTGAGTCTTCAACAAAAGAGTCAAGCCAAGACAGTTCACACCAGGGCGGTTAGTATTGAAGAAAATTTTTCCGCATCAAGATGAATCCAAAGGGAAGTTCTCTCCC
>NW_017674535.1:0-5787 GCF_001879085.1 Nicotiana attenuata
AAAGGATTTATTTTTAGCATTGGCTATTGCAGCTTGGCAATCACAATGCATCGACACAGAAGGTGTCGGTTTTATTCCTAGTGGAATACTCGCCAAAAGGTTCTTTAACCACCCGGCCTCATTGCCAGCTAATTCCAATGCAACAAACTCAGATTCCATGGTAGATCTAGCTATTATTGTTTGTTTAGCTGATTTCCATGCCACAGCACCCCCACCGAGGGTGAACACATAACTACTAGTGGATTTTGTCTCATCTGAATCAGAGATCCAGTTAGCATCACTGTATCCTTCTAGTACAGTTGGAAATCCACTATATTTAATATAATAGTTCATGGTACCTCTCAAATATTTCATTACTCTTACTAATGCATTCCAATGATCATGACTTGGGTTTTGAGTATATCTACTCAATCTACACACAGCATATGCAATATCAGGTCTAGTAAAATTCATCAAATGCATTAGACTACCAATAATTTGAGCATATTTATTTTGATCTATAGCATCTCCCTTATTCTTTTTTAACTGACTACTAGCATCATAAGGAGTGCTTACAGGTACTACATCAAAATTATCAAATTTTTTAAGAATTCTTTCAACATAATGTTCTTGAGTCAACATCAAACTACTGCCATCTCTTATAATTTTCATGCCTAAAATAACACTAGCTTCTCCCATGTCTTTCATCTCAAAATTAGAAGACAAGAAAAATTTGGTTTTATGTACCAAATCAAGGCTAGAACTAAAAATAAGCATGTCATCCGCATAAAGGCAAATAATAACACATGTACCATCTACACATTTTGTATAAACACATTTATCTACTTCAATAGATGAAAAAACATCATTAATCAATACTTGATCAAATTTTTCATGCCACTGTTTAGGCGCTTGCTTTAGACCATATAAAGATTTTAGCAATTTACATACTTTGTTTTCTTGACCAGACACTATACAACCCTCAGGTTGCTCCATGTAAATTTCCTCTTCCAAATCACCATTTAAAAATGTAGTTTTAACATCCATTTGGTGAATAAAAAGTTTATAAATAGAAGCCAAGGCAAGTAAAACACGAATTGAGAAAATTCTAGTTACAGGAGCATAAGTGTCAAAATAATCAATATTTTGCTTTTGGGTAAAACCTTTTGCAACAAGTCTAGCTTTGTATTTATCAATGGAACCATCCGGATTGAGTTTCTTCTTGAAAATCCATTTACAACCAATGGGTTTAGCTCCCGGAGGTAAATCAACTAAAATCCAAGTTTTATTTTGTAAAATTGAAATTTAATTCTACATCAATAGCTTCTTTCCAAAATGAGGAATCAGACAAAGAAATAGCTTCAGAATATGTTAAAGGATCATTATCCACATGATAAGTATAAAAATCATTACCAAAAGATTTTTCTTTCCTTGGTCTTTTGCTTCTTCTTAAATCCTCACTTTGAAAATCATTTTGAATATTTGGATCATGTGAAATATTATCACTTGGAATAATAGGAGCATCATAATTTTTCTCAAATTTTAAAGGAAAAATATTTTCAAAAAATTCAGCATTTTTTGTTTCAACAATAGTATTATTTTCAAGTACATCACTTTTGACTACTAAAAATCTGTATGCTGCACTGTTTTCAGCATACCCAATAAACACACAATCAGATGTTTTAGATCCTATTTTTCTTTTCTTAGGATCAGGCAACATAACTTTAGCAAGACACCCCCACACTTTCAAATATTTCAAATTAGGTGGATACCCTTTCCACAACTCATAAGAAGTTTTACCCGTTTTCTTATAAGGAATTCTATTTTGTAAATGACAAGCAGATAAAATAGCTTCACCCCAAAGATTATCCGGGACACCAGAACTAACAAGCATGCTATTCATCATTTCCTTTAAGGTCCTATTTTTTCTTTCCGCTACACCATTTGATTGTGGAGAATATGGCGGAGTTATCTCGTGAATTATGCCTTCTTTCTCACAATAATCATTCAACAAAATAAATTCACCACCTCTATCGGATCTAACTCTTTTGATTTTCTTATCTAAGTGATTTTCTACTTCAGATTTATAAATTAAAAACTTATCAAAAGCTTCATCTTTATTTCTCAATAAATAATCTCTCGAGGAGAATTTAAAGGGAATGTGATCCCCTCTATTGTAATGAAATAATTGAAGCTCATTTATTCTTTGAAGGAGAGCTTTACTTTTGTATATCTAGAAAAATCGTCTATAAAAGTCACATAATATTTTTTCCCTCCTCTAGTCATAGTTTGTTTCAAGTCTCCTAAATCGGTATGAATTAAACTTAATAATTCAGATTCTCTAAATACTGAAGCACATGATTTCTTAGTTTGTTTAGCTTCTGCACAAACTTCACACTTATCAATATTCGAAAAATTAATATTTGAAATAAGACCTTCAGAATGCATTTTTTTAATATAAGATAAACTAACATGTCCTAACCTAGCATGCCATAAATTAAAAGAATCAATCAAGTAAGCAGAAGTACTAGCATTTTCATTGATAACATTGAGTACAAACAAGCCATGATTATAATAACCCTTGCCAACAAAATTATTATTCTTGGTCAACACAACCTTATCAGATTCAAAAGCAACCTTCACCCCCACTTTTCCTAATAATCCCACAGAGACCAAATTGGCTCGGATACTAGGAACATGTAACACGTCATTCAATGCCAAAATTTTGCCAGATGTGAGTTTGAGAAGAACTTTGCCTTTTCCAAGAACTTGAGTAGTTCTTGAGTCACCAAGATAGACAACTTCTTCTCCCTCCTCAACTTGGGTGTAAGACACACAGTCTTTTTTGTTAGCACATATGTGCCTAGTGGCACCAGAATCTAACACCCAATCTTTCACATTGGCCACAATGTTCACTTGGGAAACAACCCCAACAATTATATCATCCACTTGGATTCAGTCAAATTTACTTTAGCCTTAGTGGGATTGTCATTCCCAACTCTTTTTCGGCATTGAGCAACATAGTGGCCAGGTTGATTGTTGGTTTTGGGCTTTTAACCATTTCTTTTATCATACATGTTACTTGATTTTCTCTGACGGTTGTTCTCCTCCACAAGGATGCTTCTAGTAGTTATTTCTTTTCCTTTGTCAACAACATCGTGCTTGCGATTAAAATTATCTCCACCAAAAACAGCAACATAAACAGTTGGTGCAGCAAGAGTAGTAGCATCAACAACAACATTAGCAGCGTTATTCTCTATAATAACTACGTAAAAATATCCTTAAGATTGTTGGAAAAAAATTGGATGATAATGGAGAATAAAAGGTTTAGCTTGAGGCGTGTCAAAGACACTGTCCTTAAGGATATTTCGCCTACACAGAGATGAATAATATTAGGCGTATCCCCCAGGATTCAACAAACTCTTCTAGTATAAACTAGGAGCAGAAACAACAAAGACTTATAAGAGAAGAAAACCCAACAGTGGAAAGAAGAAGTAAAATGTTTTCTGTTTTTTCACAACATCGAAGATGAAAACAAAAACATATATATATAGTGCAAGAAATGCACTTGCTGACCTCAAATCGTCAAAAGCCATAAAGGCTTTTTAAAGCCTATCAAACGTTTCAAATATAGCTGTTACTAACTGACCAAGATTTCAAAACAAAGAAATTAAAGGTTTTGAAAACTTTTCAAACGTTATATAACAAATTGAATACAAAACCGTTATTTTAAGTGTTGGCATAACTATTCAAGAATTAATGCCATTAAGAATCTTAAACATTGAAACGTTGTGGTCAGATTATTTCTCCCAAATTAAATTCAACATTAAACTAACTTTTGTTACAAATATATTTTAAATAATTATTATAATAAAGACCCATTAATATAATAGTAAGAAAATAAATTCAGTAATAGTTTTAGAATATTTCTTTTTGAGATATAAAAAATATTTTTCTATCACTCTTTTCTTTTGAACTTGTATGTGCAGAGACAAAGTTACATCTTGGCTGTAACTTGTGAAATATAATATTTATAATTTTTTTTTTGTTCCCACCCGGTGTTCGGTACCCGCATTGGGCCCGACTAAAACCGGATTCGCGCCGGAAAGTCCCACATTGGGCGGTAAAGCGCTCCCTAACAAAGGCGACTCCATACCCAGGGACTCGAACTCGAGACCTCTGGTTAAGGATGAAGGAGTACTTACCACTCTACCACAACCCTTGTTGATTAATATTTATAGTTGAATACATATGTCGTTGCAAACTGAATAAAACAAAAAGAGGAAGAAGGTTTTCCTCAAAGTTCGAGAATTTGTTAGTGGACATATGATAACTATTTATATTTGGACACACACACATATATATATATATATATATATATATATATATATATATATATATATATATATATATATNTTCTCTCTCTCTCTCTCTCTCTATATATATATATATATATTCGGTTATTATTTTGAAAGAGGCTATATAGTATCATTTTATTTTTAAATATCTTAGAATATGAAATGAGATAAGAGGCATAAGTTCCTCCTAATTAGGATTGATAATTTCTTATATTATCATTTGGATATATGTACAAGTTCTCCACAAATAATCCGCTGACTGTAAAAATTTACCGAATTACATTTCAAATTAGTATATATGCAGTTAAAAAATAAAGCCAAGAGACAAATAAATAGACAAAACAAATTGAAAGAATTACTACTAGATATATATTTATTGTTTAGTATGGGTATATGAACGATGGATCGCGGAGATTTGACTATTTCTTCTTCAGTTTTACTTCTAATCTATCACAAGCTTCTTCCTCAGTAACAATATAACAAGATAACTCTAATGAAATTTAAAAAAGCTTTGTAGTAAAAATTTTATTGCATAAATATTTTTGAATATGGATCTCCGAAAAAGATGTTACCGTATGACCTATAACTCTATTATTATTTGCGTCTTGCTTTTGCAAACAAAATTCAATATATATTTGAGAAAAATAAAATTATACATATATTTACCAACAATTCAGTTAGCTCATGTTCTATTGCTTTTAGTTTGTTGCATTTCTTAAGTTACATACACAATACACTTCTTACAAATTGGGATAATATACTTTTACTACAGCTGCATTATTTCAAATAAGCTGAAGGACAAAGCAACTATTTTGATAAATGTGTCGATTCCTTCTCCGTTTTTTTCCTTTTTTTATTTCTATTTTAATTTAGGCAAAATACCTTAAACTGTAAGCGCTACTGTGTTAAAACACAAATTCAGAAAAAAAACTGTTAGAAAAATAAAAGAAATTGGAAAAACAGAAGAGTTTAAGAAATATTCCGAGTCCACAATTTGCTTGTGTGTCCTTAAGGAATTTTAACCCCCTCACACGTTGCCAAGGCAATTGATTAAATCCTCCCAGGATAAAACGGAATAAACCTTCCTGCAACAGTGGCAATACAAACTGCAGGATACTAACGAACTTAAAGAACGGAGCAAAATCACACTTACGAATTTGAGAGAGAGAGACTGCGAATTAGAATGCAGTATATTCAGAAAGAAAGAAGTTCTGGAGTGTTTTTCGTGTGTAGAAAATGGAGCCTTGCCTTAAAATTAATTGGCAATTATCAGAAGAGGTGTCTGGAAAAGGTGACTTTTCAGAAGAATACGTGCCTGCCGCGGTCTTCTACCGCGGTCGCGGGGCAGAACCCGCGGTCAGGAGAGGCGTTTCTGAACCTGCCTGCCGCGGTTTCTACCCGGTCGCGGGCAGAACCGCGGCCAGAGAGGCCCTCTGAACCTTCAGTAAAG
>NW_017674535.1:6580-34306 GCF_001879085.1 Nicotiana attenuata
AGTAAAGAAACAATAATGCTCAACTCAAACAGTAGTTCAAATATCAGCTAAAACTCGAGGTTGAGTAAAAATATAGCTGAGTTCATGAAAGAGTGTAATGAGAATGGACTGAGTTCAAATAATATTTCAAATAGTGAGGAAAATAGTGATGATAGCTCATAGGAAGTTCAAACAGTCGGCAATAAGCCCCAAATATGGCAATAAGCCCAAGTCCTAGTGAAAAACAACAAGTCATAGCGAAATACGCGGTAAAATCAACAACCGGGACGGACCAAGTCACAATCCCCAACGGTGCTCTACCCCACTCTCTCTATCTGGCATGCAAGTCACCTCAATATAGCACTATGGGTGCAAATCCGGGGTTTCAAACCCTCAGAGTATCATTTACAATCATTACTCACCTCGAACCGGTGAAATCTCAAACCCGCGACGCCTTTGCCCCTCAAATCGGCCTCCACGCGCGCTGAATCTAACAAAAATCAGAGCGAATACATCACAATATGCTAAGGAAACATAACCCATTCGAAAAGACTCGAAAAACATCGAAAATCACAAAGTTGGAAAAACCCGAGCCCCGGGCCCACTTCTCGAAAAATTAGAAAATTCACATTACCGGATTCCTTATCTCCTCACGAGTTCATACATACTAAGAACATCAAAATCCATCCACAATTGACCCTTCAAATCCCAATTTAAAATTTGAAAATTTCAAGCCCTATTCCTCCATTTTAGCAAAAATTCAATGATTTCCTAGATGGATTTCACAATAAAAACGAGTTTTGAGTCCATGAAACTTACCTCCAAACGTTCCCCCTTGAATCCCTCGTTAATCTCCTTCAAGAATCTCCAAAAACGAGGAATTATGGTGTAAAATGACCCCAAAATCGCGACTGGCGTGTTTTAAAACATTCTGCCCAGGTATTTACTCTTCGCGATCGCGGAAAATTTTTCCATCCGGAGATTTATTTTTCCAGCGGACAATGCTTCGCGATCGCGATGAACAGTTCCCAGCTCTTTCGGACAGCCTCCAGTATAGTGGTCATAACTTTTTGCACACAACTCCAAATTACGAATGGTTTGATGTTCTGAAAACTAGACACATAGAGCTATAATTTCATATGTTGCTCATTTGACTCCTTATACATTTCGAGATATAAGCTTCCAAAGTCATCCCTATGTATTAGAGACCTTCCCGGGCAGCCTATAGTGTAAGCACCATAACTTTTTGTAAACTTTAAATTCCAATTAGTTTACATTTCTGAAACTAGACACAAAGGGCTACAATTTCATTTTTGGATCATCTCCAAATTCCTTATAGATTGTGAGATATAAGCTTCCGAAGTGGGATCAACGCAACAGAATATTTCTTCTCCGCGATCGCGAAAGGCTTCACGCGATCACGATTCATTGGCACGTTTCTCACATTTTACTCACCGCGATCGCGACCAATTCCCCGCGATCGCGTAGAACACTGCTGCAGCCAAAAACCAGCAGTTAAAAATGGCCTAGAAATGGTCCGAAACCACCCCGAAACTCACCCGAGGCCCCCGGGACCTCAACCAAAAGCACGGACATATCCCATAACATCATTCAAACTTGTTCCAATCATCAAAACACATCAAACAACGCTAAAACTATCAAATCACATCGGATTCAAGCCTAAGTTCTTCAAAAACTTCCGAAATGCACATTCGATCAAAAAGTCTACCAAACCTCGTCCGAATGATCTGAAACTTTGCACGCACATCCCAAATGACATAACGGAGCTACTGCAACTCTCGGAATTCCATTCCGACCCCTATATCAAAATCTCGCCTATTAATCGGAATTTGCCAAAATACTAACTTCACCAATTCAAGCCTAATTCTACACCGGACCTCCAAAATAAATTCCGATCACGCTCCCAAGTCACAAATCATCTCCCGAAGCTAATCGAATCGCCGGAAATCACATCCGAGCCCTCTAACTCATAAGTCAACATCCGGTTGACTTTTCCAACTTAAGCCTTCTTAAAAGAGACTAAGTGTCTCATTTCTTATCAAAACCAATCCGAATCAACTCTAACTCACCACATACCGGTAATGAAACATGAAGAAGTAATAAATGAGGAAAACGGGGCAGTAATACCTGATACGACGGGTCGGGTCGTCACATAGTGGTATATACCATACTCACCTCTAGAAGGAGGTTTGAGAGGAAATAAGAAAATAATGTCATTATTATGGCATAAATGGTCATTAGTCACGTACTTATCGTACGCCAAAATATTTTGGCATTGTGATTATTAAAAGACAACGTTAATGCAAGAAACGGATCTTGCATATAATTTTGACCATAACCATAATGATATAACTTTCTCTTTAAATAAAAATATTCACCATATGGATTTTGATGAATATGTGGTAGTACAAAATTAGTTGAGAGCTCTGGAAGAGCCAATTATTACTATTTTGGAGGAATACGATTGATTATCATGTCAATTTATTGTGTCGTAGTAAGTCTCAAAGAAACTTAATTGAGTTTCTAAAGTATCCGCGAAAGCGATTGGTTATATTGAGACTATAAATAAATGAAAAATTTAATATCTTCCATTACTACAACTTGTAGCGGGGTAATATATATGTAAAAAATTACCCGCTTTATTCTCCAATTTGTACTACACAAATATGCAACAATAAAATAGAAGTTTATTGATATAAAAACTTATATCATAATAAACTTGGAGTTTATTGATAATTGCACACATCTTGGTGTAAACCTGAAACTTATCAATATTGATAATTTATCCAGTTGACATAACTAGTTTAGCCATATCAATTTAAGTCTGATGTGAAAAAAATAAAAGAGAATTCACATGGATAAATATTAAAGAACTTGAAAATTCTTTACGAATTCTCTTATGTTGCTTGTTCTCATTAATTAATAGACCAACAAAAAATGGAATTGAATCAGATGAATACTTGAAATATCAAAGGTGAATATGGGCCCATTCACCTGTCATGTATACTACATAAGATGCATCTATGAGATGGTTACATGTGAGATTATTATTAACCCACAACCTGGTGTTTGCGAGGTAACTTGCTCAATAATTTAAATTAGAGCATAATTTCCAGATTTTCTATTCAAGACTGTTCATCTTGATAAGTTGGTTCACATCACAATTGATTTAGCAAAATAATTTATTGAGCGCCTCCACTTAATAGCTAAATTGTTGCTTGTGAGAACAAAGTTATCTATATCAGTTTGATATAGGTTATATACGACAATACATTACATTCTCCCCTCACAAGTGGTTCATGGTCAGGAACCAAATAATTCCATCTTATTATTATTGATATGCGGTGTATATTTTGATTAACACCATAACGCACAAAGATGGATTTCCAAAGTTGAGGAAGAAAGTTAGTTTTTCTAACATGAGGGGGAGACAGGATAAACTGTTGAGAAAAAGTTACGTGGAATGAATTATCATTTGTACATCTAAATTCCAGAAGGATTTAAATTGCTTAAAGCATATACAATTCTTGGTCCTAAAGTACCACATCCTAAGTGCAATTTGAGCACATATGTATCTTGTTATAACTATAAGCATGATAATGTGATAGCGAGAATACCTCTATGGAGATATTGAAAAGGACATTCCACGGCATTTTATGAAGATATTATATATCTATCAATAATAATTATTTCAAGGTGCAATATATTCATTCAAGTTAATATTGCTGATTTGTTCACCAAATCTCTACCGACGTCAACCTTCAAGAAGCTAATGTACAAGATTGGGATACGAAAGCTCAAGGATGTGAATTGATGCTCTCATCGGGGGGGAGTTAATATGCGTTGTATTCTTTTTCCCTTACAAGGTTTTGTTCCACCGGGTTTTCCTTGCAAGGTTTGTAACGAGGCAACCATAAGGCGTATTATTAAACATGTGTATTCTTTTTCCATCTCTAGAATTTTTTTTCCCACTGGGTTTTATTTTAGTTAAAGGTTTTAACGAGGTACATTATGTGTTGAATAGACATTAAAGGAGAGTGTTATAAATAGTTTTATTTAAGGTGAAGGTTTCCCTATAAATAGAGGGGTCCTATTCCATTGTAATTCATCCCTAACCAATAAGAATTCTCTCTCCCTACTTTTTCCCGCAATACGCTTCTTCTTCTTTTATTGTTTCATAACAAATATAGATCTTTTTCATATTTACAGAGGAACGCTTGTGGACCTTTATAAATTGAGGATCCTTCTTTCACACAAAGACAACAGAATAGTATCCAGAATATAGTCCTTAACAATATTATTTAGGGGGAGAATTTATTCTCTTGATAAGTTTTTTCCTTTTATATTAATAAATTTATGTAAGTCAATATCAAAGTATTACACTTCTTTTAGTCCCCCCCCCCCCCCCCCGGTTATCTAATAATTTATCAACGCCAAAGTTTGTTTTATTAGCTTCCGTATGACACCTTGTTATTTTGAGCCCCAACCGTCTTTTCTCCTCTTAAATGTCTAAATTAGAACAGATCTTAGGCCTCATTTGTTTTTTTTAAGATTAAGACGTCTGAATGTGAATACACGTCTGAATATCAAGATGTGTGTTAAGATTTATACATCTGAATCTGAATACACATCTGAATGTTAAGCTGTGTATTAAGATCCGAATACTTAATGATTAAGACTGTTTGATTTTTAATATCTGAATACATAAAATTTACCTTTACTTGAAAATTAATAAACATAAAATTCAAATAAAATACTAATTAATCTAATATTCCATCAATAAAATATATAGCTTTTTAAAATATGATAGTTGCTGGTGGTGATGGCTAATGATAGTGCTTGTGAATGCCGACTAAAAGCGATGGTTGGTGGTAGATTTGGTTGATGGAAGTAGTTTAGGGTAGTAGCTAGTGGTGATTGGTGGTAACTATTATGATTGAGGGTGGTGGTGATGGGTGGTGATAGTTAATAATGGCAGGTGGTGGTGGTGGTGGTAGTAGTTGTGATTGAGGAAGATGGTGGTGGGTGGTGGTAGTTTATAATGATGGCCAGTGCCAGCTATTGTTGTTGATGGTGATGTGGTGGTTAGTTGTGGTAGTTGAGATGGATGAGTGTTAGTTGTCATTGAGAATGATGGTGGTGGGAGTGGTGGGGATGGTGGGTGGTGGTAGTCGACAATGGTGGCGGCTATGATTGAGGATGATGGTGGTGGTGGTGGATGGCATGGTGATAGTTGATAATGGTAGGCGGTGGCGGCAGTTAATAATGAATATGGATGATAGTATCTTAATGAAATTAAGTCTCTGTTATAAATCTTAATCATACACCCTATTCAGACCCATTAAGTGGTTATGAAGTAAAAAAAAAAATATTCTTAACGATTAAGATCAGAATAATTAAAATTCAGATTTTAAAAACAAACACACTTAATATCTGAAATCCGAACGATTAAAATTCAGACCTGTGCAAACAAATGAAACCTTAGTCTTGTACGACATTTATCGATACAGAATTAGTTTGCTATAAGATCCATGCTTCATTTATCAATATTTGCTAAACTTGTTTCAAATGGGACTAAAGCACTAGGAGTCGGAATTTTGGAATAGCAAATCATGTTGCTATATATAATTATATGCCAATCATGCCTTTTTTTTCGTATTTTTTTTTTTTTGAAGAAGTTAAGATTTGAAGCTTATGGGTTTAGAATTGTAGCACTTTTAAGTTATCGAGTTCTAAATTTATAATTTGTACATATTAAATAAATTTCTTAAGATAAATATAGAGTTTGAACTAAAGTTATTGGATTCGGCCGAACCTGCATCTTTGTCTCTAACACCAACCTCGATAAGTTTACATACAATGACAGATCAAATTATGGTTCGTGAGTTTGACAAAAAAATGCAAATACTCGACGTCGTGAATCAAGAATTTCGGTGCTTCGGAGTCAAATCTCATCGGATTGTGCACGAAAACATTATAACCGAGGGCGGATTTATAGGCTTAATTATAGGGCACATGAACCCATGGCATTTCCATAAAATTAGATATTTTATGTACATATTTTCTAAAATTGGTATAATATTAATTGTTGGTACCCATGCTCCAAGAAGGTTGAATGGCGTACTTGGTAAAAAGTTGATTTATTATTTACCAAGAGGTATAGGGATTAATTCCCACTAGATATATTTTTGTTTCCTTTTTTTAGTAGTGCACTCATATATGAGAAATCCTAGATCCGCCTCTGCTTATAGAGCACCGTAATTTAGAGCTATATAAAAAATTATAGCCAAAATAATTAATTTCAAACTATGTATTTTTTATAACTTTTTAGATGCCTTGACTATTTATTTCAATTGTATAAATCTTTATTTTCATGTCAAATTCAAAAAAAGATTAACTAAGACTTTATTATTTTTAGCCAAATAAAAAAATTTAGCCTAAATAATATAATTTTATCCAAGTTTTATTATAAATTGTATTCGAAAAAAATTATCTAAAAAAGTAATATACTTAAAAAGGTAAAAATATATTTTATTTTTCAAAAAATGCAGATATACAGAAAAATCCACGTGGCAGGCTAGTGCACCCACACTCTTTGTCACATCAGCGTCCAAGGGGGGTAATGGCTCTCAAAAGGCCAAATTGAGGGGGTAATTAAGACCACGAATAGTTTAAGATTGTAACTAATAATCTGTGTCAAGTTTAGGGAGGTTTTTAAGGTAATTTGCCTTACGTTTTAACTTTCACAGTTCTTAAGAATTCATTCCATTAAATTATTCAAAATTTAATTTTTAGCGTGATATTTTCTTAATCAAATAACTTTTATCTGTTACTTTAATATTTTTTTCTACTATAACACATAAATAAATAAAAATATTTTGTTAGAACTTTTTTTTAAGCTAGCATCAAAGGTTATGGCGAGATAAATATTACTTTATTTTAAATTAGAGATTTTAGGTTTCTTTTCACACCCTCATTTCGGTACGTTTTTCAGCTTTAATTTTGAAATAGGCGCCCAAATTGTGGGTTTCGTTCAAATCTACTGTTAAATGGAGTTGGACCTTCGACCCTATATTTTAATCCTATATTTCTCTCTTTTACTATAATTTCTTCCGAAAAAATTTGTGGGTTTCGTACAAATCCACTGTTAAATGGAACTGGAACTTCGACCCAGAAAGAGACAAATTGGGTCTTTCTCTGGCTTCTCACAAGCTGAGGTACTTTTCCATTTCATGTTTGTTCTTGACGGGTAGTTGAAGAATTGTATTAAGATGATATATGTTTGTATTTTGAAGTATGCATTAAGTTGATATTTTGATCTCTGATTAGAAAATTTGCTTATCTTTTTCATGTTTGGATTTTAGGGTCGTTGAAAAATTGTACTCCCTCCGTTTTAATTTATGTAATACACTTTCTTTATTAATATGTTCCAAAAAAAATGATACTCCCTATGTTCCATTTTTATGTGAATCTTCACTTTTGGAGGGTCAATTTGACTAATCTTTGAAGCTAAATTGAATTAGATTAACTCAATATTTTAAAGTTAAAATTTAGATATTCAAAAATTATACGAAAAGTGTGCCGACCAGCAGGGGGATGCTACTTACGAGCTGGTCAGGGACAGGTTCTGGTCAATCTTTTGATGCCATGCCATAGGAATTACTATAAATTGCAATTCTTCTCATGTCAATATGATGAAAAAATCAACAACAACAACAACCCAGTGGAATCCCACTAGTGGGGTTTGGGGAGGCTAGTGTATACGCAGACCTTACCCCTACTCCGGAGGAGTAGAGAGGCTGTTTCCGATAGACCCTCGGCTCAAGAAGATGAGAAGAGGCAGTGGCGCAGTAATATCAGAGGAAGCAAGAAAGAAAGAAAGATAACATCAGCAACATAATAACCAGAAAATAGAGAGAAAAGCAATAACAATAAGCAGTAACAATGGCACTATACTACAGACACAATGGAGTAATATGGATACAACAAGAACCACTAGCATCCTAAGACACTACACTATCGGACTAGCCTCCACGACCTAAACTGCAACCCTAAAGAAGTAATATGGACACAATTGAAGCCACTAGCAGCCTAAGACAGAACCCATGCTAGCCTTCTACTTCCTTACCTACAACCTTAGTGCTTGCCATCCATAACTTTCTATCAAGGGCCATATCCTCGGAAATCTGAAGCCGCACCAGGTCCTGCCTGATCAACTCTCCCCAATATTTCTTTGGCCGCCCTCTACCTTTTCTCACACCGGTCAAGCCAGCCGTTCACACCTCCTAACCGGGGCATCCATGCTTCTCCTCGCACGTGCCTGAACCATCTAAGCCTAGCTTCCTGCATCTTGTCTTCTATGGAGGCCACGCCCACCTTCACCCGGATATCTTCATTCCTAATACTTATTCAACCTAGTGTGCCCGCACATCCATCTCAGCATCCTCATTTCTGCAACTTTCATCTTCTGGATATGAGAATTCTTAACTGACCAACACTCAGCACCACACATCATGACCGGTCTAACCACCGCTCTATAAGACTTACCTTTAAGTTTCGAGGGCACCTTCCTGTCGCACAAGATACCAGACGCTAGCCTCCATTTTATCTAATTCTACCCCACCCCTATACGGTGTGTAACTTCCTCATCCTCCTGGATAACCGACCCCGGATACTTGAAGCTCCCTTTCTTGGGAATGACTTGAGAGTCAAGCCTCACGTCCATGTCCGCTTCTCTCGAAACGCTGCTGAACTTACACTCCACGTATTCTGTCTTAGTCCTGCTCAACAATATGATGAAAAAATGCATTTCAAATTGTTGTTCAAAGTTTACATAGTTTGAATCTCGAAAAGCGAAAAGGTTCACATAAACTGGAACGGTCAGAGTATGTTTTTGGGGCTATAAATTAGCTCATTAAAGGTAAAATGCGAAGTTTAATATTAAATAGTTTCTAGATATAGATAGGTTCCATTCTTTATAGGACAGGCTAAAAAGGAAAGAGTGTTATATAAATCGAGACAAATGGAGTATATATTTGTAGTATGAAGTATGCATTATCACTCTGCCTATTTGCAAAAAATAGCCGAGGTTGCGGTAGGTTGAGATTTAGAGTAAAAGTAGTCATACCATAATAAATGATTAATGAATGGATACAGAGGATTTATATAGGTGACCCCAACTTGTTTGGAATTGAGGTGTAGTTCATTGATAGATATAGAGGAATTTTCTGCGCTTGACGCTCTCTGGATTAAATCATGTTGAATTGTGTGAACATCATCGCATTATGATTTAAGCTGTTAAAGCGGAGATATTTTTATTTATTTAAGTTTGTGACATGTCTCTTACATGCGGGATGACTTTAGTTCCCCTTTTCCTTTGAGCCAAACATTGGGATATAGTTTGTTGATATGTAACCGTGAAAGTGTAACGCAAGATCTTTGTTTGTTTTGATTCCATATTGAATTGTATGAATGACTTAATATAAAAGTTTAAATAGTTAAAGACGCTCTGCGACAATGTTTTGAAGGATGAAACCAATTAGACAGTAGTCTCTTGCAAAAGGTTAGCAAGTCTCAGCTGTTGGAATTGAGCAAACCAGTGGGTTTGATTTAGTTTACGTTCTACGTATCACAGTTAGTTCAGTTTGTTAATAAGTTGCTGTCCCTCTTCCTCCATTTAATATCACAAAAGAAAGAAAATTGTGGAGTATTTAAATGAGCTAGAAATATTGGTTGCTAATAGAATGTAGAAGTTAAGGTCTATTAAAGTTATGTCCTTTCTGCATAATTTTGTAGAAATGTTAGTCTTGAATGTTTATATCAAAAGACGTTTGTCGTGTTTCACTGAGATTGCAAACTGAGGCTGCAAACTGCAAGCACTTCAGTTTTGCCTAGCAGTTTTTGTACATATCACATTTTGCTGCTTTTGAGCGTCAGGAATCAAATACCATTGGATGCAACTCTAGTTCAGTTATTTTCTTCTGACTGAAAATCTTTCATCGTTTTCCCAAATCCTTCATTCGAGCAGATTGAGAAAATGGAGAACTTAGTTACCGAATCAAGTGAACAAGTTTGTGACCCAGAATTCTGCAAGAAAGTGGCAAAGACGTTCATGTGAGTTTTCTGTTTTCACTTTGAACCAAGTAATTTCTTTTTGCATACTCACAATCCGTACATGTATATTCTTTAATGCATACTTCTCGGCATGTTTTTAGGCGCTCTCAAGGTCGTGCAGGAAAACCGATTGTTAAATGGACTGAGGTTCATATTTCAATAGCCTTTCTCTAGGATCTGTTCTTGTGACTTGAAGGTTCGTATGGCACTAACTATTTCACTTGATTTTAGGTCCAAACTTGGTTTCAGAACAAGTTGCAATGCTGTCCATTGAAGGATAATTCAGCTGAGGCGAACCAAAAACTGCCTGACGTCACAGAAAGATGTGCTTTAGATAAAGCAAATGAAAGCTCTCATACGGCAGAAGGTCTGTTCAACATATGTTTTCTATGTTGCCAGAAATTTGACATGATGGTTATATGAGACTTATGTGGCCAAGTACGGCAGAAGGTCTTTTTCAACATATGTTTTCTATGTCGCCAGCAATTTGACATGATGGTTATATGGGACTTATGTGGCTAAGTACAACGTTATCTACAAACACTATTTTCTCTGGAGAAATTAAGTGCACATTAGTGCCTCTTGATTCCTTCATTGAATATTCACTATGTCGAAATTTCACATTTTTGTCTTTAAATTTGTTGGGGAGATAAGATACTCTTAATATTCCCAACAAGTTTTGGCTTGTTGATGTTTTTCAGCTCCAGCTGAGTAATTAGTAATTATCTTTCGCAGGTCCTCCCCTTTCTTTTGTATTGTTTTCCAATGTTTATCTTCTACTATTTCTTACTGCTTTTATGGAGCCGAGGGTCTTCCGGAAATAGTCTCTTTACCTTCACAAGGTAGGGATATGGTCTGCGTACGTACTACCCTCCCCATATCCCACTTGTGGGAATACACTAGGTATGATGTTGTTGTATTTTCTTGCTGTTGTCTAGTTTCCTTTATCACTTCAACTGAAAGCTTAACATCCACTTTAAGCTACATTCAACTGACATAGAATTAGATGGAGAAACCATGTTGAGGATCTGGTACTTCAGTAGGTGGAAAGTGAATAATTGTTGAGATACCTAAATTGCCTAGACCTTTTCTTTTTCCTTTTCTTTTTTTTTTCTTCTCTAATATAGATAGTTGAAATTCTTTTGTTCTGAATAGCTGGTGCTCCTTTCTCTTTTAACGTTTGAGTTGCTTTTCCTTTGGCATCAGAAATGTACTTTATATAGTCATGACAAACTTTTTGCAGGCCAAAAAGTTCCAGCGCAATCAGAATTAGAATTTGAGGCCAGGTCTTCAAGAGATGGGGCATGGTAAGATTACATTAGCAAGCAAGAAGGTTTTGGTCTTTTACAGTCGGAAATACTTACCGGGTACACGGCGGTTTCAGCATATCATTTTGGATACGTAATTGAGTTTTATCAGCACTGTACATTTTCAGCTCCTTAACATTAACTTTGGGATGCATATACTTGTGAGTTCAGAATCATTTTCTTTTTTGTAATGAATTAATTGGTCTGGTCTCACATCTTCCCATCCTCTACTTTGTCGTCTCAATTACATCGATTCTGAACTACGTCCATCCAAGTATTCTTGTTTGCATATTGTCTTTGTTTGTGACGTCCATATCTTAAAAGGTTCCATAAAATGAAGTTAACTGATTGAATATGACATCCATGTCCACCAAAAATGTCTTATTTCTCTATATTTTGTTTTCAGTGAGTTTTATCTGTTTTTCTCTTTTGTTGCTTTCCCTTTGATGGTGTTCAATGACTGCTGGTTGGAGAATGTCTTTATTTTATTTCTTTTGAAATTTGTGCTATATTAGTTCCCATCCGTTTTAAACACATGGAACTAGAAAACTCTGTTCTTTTTATGTGTGGTTTGTGAGTTCAAGTGTTCAAATAAGAGGCAGTGAAAGTCTACTTCTCAAATCATCTTAGTTTTAGTTCTTTCGAAAACTTGTTTCTTAAGGGGAGTTGTTTTCCAGTTTTGCCAAATTTTTTTACCTTAATTACACAATCCTAGTGGGCAGTGGCGAAGCTAGAAATTTCTTCAAAGGTGTTCAAATTTAATACAAGTAAAAAAAAAATATTTCGACAAAGAGTAAAAAAAAATATTTCGACAAAGAGTGTTCAATATGTGTTATATACCTCTAAAACGTAATATTTTACCTATGTACACAGTGCAATTGTTCGACGAAGGGTGGTCAGTTGACCACCCTCATGACCATGTGGCTTCGCCACTGCTCGTGGGGTTGATGAAGTCGAAAACATCAGTACGTGTTGGTGACATGATTAATAGAGTGTTTTCTTCTGGATTTTACAGGTATGATGTTGATTCGTTTATCTCTCACCGATTTCTTAACTCAGGAGAACCTGTAAGCATTTCCTATTTCTTCTGGAACTAACACCATATAACCGAATCCAGGCATTGTGGAATATGCTAAACCTATCTTAATGAACTTTTTAGCAAGACTCTAAAGTAGCTCCTAATTATATTTCATTTACAACAGAAATCAAATCCGTTATTTATGTTTGCGATAACCAATTCAATATTTTTGCAGGAGGTTCTTGTGAGATTTGTGAGCCTTGGATCGGAGGAGGATGAATGGGTAAACATAAGAAAGGCAGTTCGCGAGCGTTCTGTTACTCTTGAACATTCAGAGTGTAACAAAGTGAAGGTTGGAGATCTTGTTTTGTGCTTCCAGGTACCCTTTCCATTGGAATTTCTTTTCCCAATATTGCTACAAGGAAAACATAGAAATATTTGAATTTTCAATTCATGATTACCAAGAAAAAAGGATTTTCTTAGAGTGCTAGGCTGGCGTGCACAATGGAAGAAAAAGATTCATATAAGTGATACTTATTAGTTAGGAATAGGTTTTAAATTTGTTAGAGAACCATATATATATATATATATATATATATAGATATTCATACACACACGCGCGCGCGCACACTTATTTTCCCTACTATTATTTATTGTGGCATGATAATGATATGACTTGAGCTTGAAGAAAGAAGTGAGAATTCATATCGCCACCCAACTTTGTTTAGGACCGGGGCGTAGTTGTTTTTGTTGCTTGGGTGGTGTGCTAAACTGCTAATAGAAAAGATTGAAAAATCATCAAAAATCAGGAACATTGTGTCATTTTAAAACCGGTGTATTTCGAATGCCCAAGTGCCCCACTAACACAAAATGATTTAGAAAGATTCTTCTTTCTCCATGGTCCTCAGTCAGGGTATCCATAGCTTTAAACTTTTATCGGTCAAATCCTTATTTCATTTTGAGGGTAGTGCAGATAACTTCTTATTTTGTGTTCTGTTCATCTTCATTAACTAGGAGGGAAAGAACCAATCAAAATATCTTGAAGCTCATGTTGTAGAGATTCAAAAGAGATTGCATGACATAAGGGGCTGCAGATGTCTCTTTGTGATTCGATATGGTCGTGATGACACCGAGGTAGGTATTGGTAATGAGCATACACTATGGAGATGGACTGAATTTACCAGATTTTACAATTTCTTGCTTCAGGAAACAGTTCGTTTGAGGCGATTGTGTGTTCGACCAAGCATATTAGGGCGCCCATGACTGTAGTTTGAACTTTGAATATACTACATGCTGCCAGCATATGCTACTCAATCATAGAATCGATTCCAGTCAAGGTGAAAAAAATCCGATGATCCCGTCACCCCTGCTCCCGGATTTTGATCCTACTCCTCTATCTGAGAGATACAAAAGAATCTGTGAAATCCATCTGGTGAATTGCTGCCTTAGGTGTATAGCTATTAAATGGGGAGAACATCTTGTTTAGCTTAACATGGCCGTCTATTGTGAATAATTAGCTCTAAAAACAACATGCGAAAAGCAAAATTTTGATGGTACTTTAATGTCATTATTGATTGTTTAAGCCTCTGTTTGACCATAGATTTTGGCAAGTTTTTTTGAAGTTTTTCTTGGCAAAACGTGTTTGTTTATAGATTTTATCCATATCTTGGCAGAAAGAAACAATTTCATCGATTGCATTTTACAAGCGCCCGCCTATCTTTGAGCTAGTCCCGAAAATGTCTTATAATAATGATAGGCAAAGATTAATAAATAAGTTACCAAATTAGAACCATAAATAAAATTACCAAATTCCTTTAGGATTTCTTTATTTTTTTTTCAAATGCAATTAATTCCCATCCCCCCAAAATCTAATTACCTTAATATTTTCTTATCCATAACTAGTAAACCATGACAACTATAAAACCAAGTAACACTTACCACCTTTCTCAAGACATGAAAATAATCATGAATTCCTTCAAATTCTATCTCTCAGCTCTAGTCCTTCTACAAATTCTAACTTTTTCCAAAGCGACAGTTTATTATGTATCGATAACTAGTCGATTGGACAATCCAGTATCTATCCAATGCATAGCTCAAGGTCACATCGTTTGCAAAGACAGCCGCGCCTCGTGGCGTTGTTCTTGATTTCTCTATTGATACCAATGCTCCTAATCCTAATGCTTCATGTAAAATGAATTCTGGAAATTTACATGGAAATTTTGTGTTATTTGATCCCTCAAAAGACCCTGGGAGATGTTCAAATGATGAAACATGCCAATGGCTATTAAATCCTGATGGTATTTATATATTTACTATTGACCATATAACTTAAGTGTATAAGTGGTCATAAAATTGTTGTTTGTATGTGTAAGGGGAATATTGGCAAGATTTTATATGTCTTCCTAATTATGATTGAAATATATTCTATCCTTTAAGGTATTTTTTTTGTTTAATCGTTTGGTATTCAAAATTTATTAATTAAACTAATTTTGATAGTCAATGCTTTTCCTTTTTAGTGGGCTTTACGAGCCTATTAAATACTTATCCCTCATTATTCCTCCAAATAAAGAGTCGTCCGGAGAATTAATTAATGAAAATTCAAAAACTTTTTAAAATATTTGTATAGATCGGTGGAATTGATCTTATATGTTGTATAAGTGCATATAACAAATTATTTTAAAGAAGTGGATATATATATGAAAATTCAAAAACTTTTTAAAATATTTGTATAGATCGGTGGAATTGATCTTATATGTTGTATAAGTGCATATAACAAATTATTTTAAAGAAGTGGATATATATATATATATATATATATATATATATATATATATATATATATATATATATATATATATATATATATATATATANTTAAATATTTGCGTTAGATGTATTTTCAGCTACTTTAATACTTTAAGATATATATATATATATATATATATAAAACTGGCTCTTGCTTGCATATTGTCATTGTCCTTATAAGTCCATATGTCGTTACATAAAAATATTACAGATGGCAATGGGGCGGGGCGGGTGTGGGGCAGGTTTGGACTAAACCCGCAAAACTTTCAACCCGCCTCGCCCCGCCCTACATAACAAATTTGTTATTTTCAACCTGCCCCGCCTAGCATCCGCAAAACCCGCCTCGCCCCGTCCCGCATAAATTATTTTTCTTTTTTCTTTCATTTTCTTATTTAACTAAGACAAATAAGTTAAACAATTGGTTATTCTGTAAAGTGGAGATATTATTAGTTACATTACTAATATACTAATAAAATTGAAGAGTGGTTTCAAAATATATTCTGAGCCTCATATTAGTTATTCTGCACTTACTAATATTCTGTAGTTGCAAAATACATAGTAATACTAGTATAAAAGAAAAACAAAATCCACGACTTTGTTATCCAAGAATTATCAATTCAATTTTTACAATCTGGAAAAAAAATTATCATACACTGAATTAATATAATTGGGTCTAGCAAAAATTTGGTTGATAATCCCACCAAATAACACAAAAAAACAGAAACAGAGAAAACAGTTTATTAGAAATAGACAAACAAAATTGGGTGAAGCATTTTAATATTAATAAGAGCAAAAAAGGGAGCAGATTGCTTTAATGGTTTCAACCCACAAACCGCACCACCCGCTTGAAATTTTTACAAAAAGGCAGTAACTGGTTTAATATGACATCCGTGTCGATTAAAAATACCTTATTTTTCTATCTTTTCTTTTCAGAGTGTTTTATCTTTCTTTTTTTTTCTTTGCTTTCCCTTTTGATGGATAGTCAATGACTGCTGGTTGGAGAATGTTTATTTGTTTTGAAATTAGAGCTATATTATAGGGAGAAATTCAAAAATAGCCAGATTTACAACTGGTCGTTCAAAAATAGCTCAATTTCAAAAGTAATCGAAATTTAGCCACTTTTTATGTAAAGATAAATCTGAGCGAAAACACTGTTCAAAATTCGAAAAATACGCCAGTATATTATGCTGGAGTTCCAGCAAGTATACTCGTCCAGCATAATATACTGGAGTTTGGAGCACCTGTGCTCCAGTCTCCAGTATATTATACTGGAGCCAGCAAAGTATACCGGTCCAGCATAATATGCTGGAGTTCATACACAGGTGCACCGAACTCCACTATATTATGTTGGACCGGTCTCTGTTGCAACAAAATAGTGGCTATTTTTCATTGACTTGGTAAACGCTGGCTATTTTTGAATGACCAGTCCGAAAACTGGCTATACCGTGCTATTTTGACTATATTATACCCCTCATATGGAGCACCAAAAAATTCTCTTATTCTGTGTAGTAACTAGTAACTGAGTACTTCGATGTGTTGATTAATGGTCAGAGATATCTTAAAATCATTAGTTCATTACCAAACAAAGCAATTTATCCATAGTAGCTCCATGTTAAAGTGAAAATTATGTCACTCAATCATAATTAAGTGATAAATGTGCATATGAATGACACGTCTTGTATTTATTGGTTTGGTTTCGATATATTATAGGTGCCGTTAAATTTCTTCAGGCATTAGTTTTTCACAGGCTGCTTAACTTATTTATTTTTATCCGTTTCAGGCGACTGTCCTTGACATAGTTTGAACTATAAATATAGTATATTCCCCAGCATATGTTAATCATAAAATCGATTTCAATCAAGATGAAAATAGTCAGATGATCCTCCTGCCTGTTTCTGGATTTTGATCTGCTACTCTATCTGAAAGATGCAAAAGATTTTGTGTATAGCTATTAAAATGGGAGTACAACTTGTTTAGCTTTTCCTGGCCATCTTTGTGAATGATAAGCATGGTAAAATCAAAATTCTTATAATACAACAATATCATTATTGACGATGTTCTACTGGTTGAAATCAAGCAGGCACAAATTAACATCTACAGAAATTTTGCAAGTTGAGAGACAGCGGCAGAAGAAATGACACCTCGAGAATGAAGAGCACCAAACTAACTCAACAGGCGAAATGCCAACATCACATTGTTACCACAATTCTGCAAACCTAGTTCTGAAAACAAATTTGCAAATGTGACTAGAGTAGATGACCAATCAGCTGAGTGTGGAAGCACATGAATATACAAAAGTTATGTTGCCCCAGCTATCAAATAATAGGATCTCGACTATATCATTGGCTGCAGCAATCATCTCGTGAGATACTAGAAGAATATACCCAACATTTGTCCGGTTCTAATTTTGTCCAATAGTTTGGGGGCAAAGGGTGGAGTTAGCTTCTGATAAAGGCACTCTGCAGAAGCCAAAAATCTCGATATGAATCCAAGAATCACAAGCACAAAATGGAGATAAAGTGACTGCATGCATTTACACAGCTAGCACGGAGGACAATAGTTCAAAGGAACAGTAAAAGAGGACTCCAACAAGCAGCAACACAATCGAGAGTACCCCCTATGAAGAAGTGCAGTTGCTGTTACAGGCAGGAAGCAGTCTTTCAGTTTAAGAATGGCTTAGCATGAATTATCTAAACATCATTATGCTTCATCAGTTTGGAACCCTGTTTCAATTTTGGCCATATCTTATGAATCGAGCAAAATCACTGATGAGGGCAAGGAGAATTGAATTGATGACTTCCACGTGACCATAAGTTATCTTTTTATCAGACGCCCAACCAAACAGGTCATCAAGAAACTTGACCTTGAGTAAGTCCAGATATTCCAAATTTAACTTCTAGAATGTGCAGAGTGATAAGAAACAATGAATGCCAAAAGTGATGAGTAACTATAGAAACTTACATCCCGAAGAACCACCTTAGGAGGAATCTGCTCATTCTTCAGCTAGCAACTCAAATTATCCTGAAAAGAAATTACAAACTTGATAAAACTGTCAGAAATATGCATCAGAGATAAAACTGTGCCAAACATATGCATCATCTAGAGATTTAAAAACAGATAAAGCAGACTAGTAACTTCCATATCTCAAGTGGCTCGAGCCTAACTTGTTTAATACTCAATATCTTGCCATTCAAAATCTGCAGTCAGTTGCAAGAATGTAGCTTTCTAGAGTATACTGGTGTGTATACAATTCATAATGAGACCTCAAATACTGATTACCACTTTCGACCCACGACAATGCAAGCAAATGTGCAACATTTTATATACATAACAACACGTCAATGCAGTGAATGAAATATGTCTACTCATACTCAGAACCTCCTAATACAGGGAATGGGACCAAAAAGAACTTAAAAGAGGGACATCTGAGAGCAATTCAGGAATCAAAAAAAATTAATACTAGGAGAAACAACCTTTTCCTGGGCTATTGTTTCTAAAACAGCTTTAATTAACTGATTAGATGTATTCTGGGAATGGAAAAATAGACTAATTAGAATATCCAAAACAGATGCCAACTATAGAACCTATTTGTGGGTACAAAAAGAGGGGGAGAGAGACTTGCACTGACATTTCTCCTGCCCAATAACAAAAACTACCAGAGCTAATCAACGAGTGCATATAAAGAGCACATTAGACAACCAAGACAATACTTACATCATTTAGAGGTTGAACCCGCAAAGTAGAATTAACTAGCATAAAGGCAGAGGACAGAAGTCAAAACTGGGAAAAATAACTAGAAAATAAAATGAGAAGATTTGACTGCTAATGTTCAAACTCGTTGCAAGATCCTTGCATGGTTCATAACACTACAAAGATAGCCTGTTTGGCTTACCCCCTAAAAGGAACTATTTGATCTGTACAAACTTTAACCAATTGTGAATCCCACCCCCTAAAAATCTACACTCACAAACTGACTGACAAAAACACCATCCTGGATATCAGGAACAATCACATACATTAATGACAGGGGACTTTGCAAAGATCATCTTCAGTGGAGAATTCTGAGTCAGCTTTGTCAAGGAGTAAATATTGTAATCCATTTCTCCCCTTAGACCAAAAATAGCAGCACTTTCTTCAAGCACTACAAAGAGAATCTCATGGCACCATTGAAAGTACTTCCAGCAACATTTTGTCTAAGAAACAGTTCGCCCATAACAGACAGATGCAAGGTAAAGATTCTTTGCCCATTTCTCCTGCAGACAGCAATATACACAGTTAGCTTATGAAATAGTAGGCACACACACAGAGATGTGGTTTTCAACGAAGAAAATTAGACAATTGGTTCAACAACCACCTTGACATGAGTGCTGGGAAAAGCAGAGGTACGAAGCGTCTCTTGCGTTTCATCAGTAGGTTTCCTTCTTGGTATACTTAGAACAAAAGCAACTTGATCCCATGTAGCTGCAGTCGCTGTGATACGATAACCAGCATCCCATCTCTTATGGATCCCTTCACTAGGATACAGAAAATCCAATTCCACTGTCTAATAATTCATAGAAGCACATGAATACTCGATTCAGAATTAGGACTATGATGCACATACCCATACATAAAAAGGAAAGAAAACGTTTAAACCTGATCAGAAAACCCAGATCCGCGAGACATAACAATTGCCCATCTACTTCCAGCAGTTGCCATGGCAGTGACATAGAAACCCTCCTTCCATTTTTTGTTTATCCACTTAAATGGAAAGGACTCGCTGACTTTGTAAGACTGCTGAAGATACTGGGTACCTGATATAAACCGCAAAATTAAATTTATCCACTCTAATTCACAGAACCACAGAAGAAACGCATGTATAGCAAGTCACTGAAGTTCCTCTAACCCTTTGACATGACAACTAAGGAGCTCCCGTTGCTAGCTCCTGCTACAGCACTAATATAATAGTTCCTCTCCCATTGCTCCATAATCCATTCCTATATTCAAACAGAAGCACATAGGATTAATCAAAAACTCTATATCAGTAAAAAATTTGAACCACATCTGAATCATGCAAGAGTTTAACAGATATAGCATATTAAATATGGAAATATGCAACATATATTTATATATTATGCTTCAAGATTGATCACATTCAGTGATAGATAAAAGACCTTGTGAAGAAAATAAGGTGATAATTTGTAAACTTGAGCACTAAATCCAGTCCCTGCATCCATGATTAGGGCCCACAAGTTCGAACAGGAGGCCACACTGCTGATAAACAGTCCATCCTCATTTCCTTTGTCAATATGCTGAGATAGCCTCTCATCAGCAACGTTATAGTGATACCTGCAACCCAGTGTTATAGTCACTTTACTTTTCACAAGCCTTAAGCGAACAAATTTTGGGCAAAAGAGTACAACCTTTGCTTCATGGGACGACGACCATTGTAAACACTAATCCACTGTGTTGCAGGCATTCCCATTCGCACCTTCTTCTTTGGTTGTTCATCATCATCTTCTTGCACTGTCAGTCTGCCTCTCTTCTGTCCGACTAGATATATAAGCTACATAGATCAGAAACGTGTTAGAGAAATCTAGCTTCCGTCAGTGATTCAACTTCAGGAGTAGCCTGGAATTAACGAAACATGCAAACTACCTTCTGTGCACCATCAGTGTTAATTGGCCTAATGTCTGGATTTGGACCTACTATTCCATCAAATAAGGAGATATATTTAGCATAGTTGGGCTCCTCATCAAATTTCAGGTTCACAACATACTCCACAAAGTGTCTAAATGGAGCCGGGCAGAGACAGCAAAGAGTTTCTGGAGAAGTTGCCATCTTTTTCTTACAGACAAGGAAACCTTTATTATCACCCTAGTCCACAAATTTTCATTATCAGAGGATAGGAGAATCCATAGTAACAAAATACTGGTATTTAGTAGAGAAAATGCATACCTGGTAACCCTGCCACGGCAACTTGGCTCGGAGAAGGAAAATGAGTGTGTAAGCAAGAGATTCTAGATCATCCCTCCGGCTTCCAGTCCGCCCAAGGTGAGCATGCACACTAGCATACCTTACAGTTCCTCTGAAGCAATAGTTTTCTAACTAGTTATTGAATGCAGAATCTAAATGCAAAATATATAGGACACCAAATATAAAGAAAAAACAAGTCGAACTGTTGATTATTGTACCTAAAGACATCAGGTCGCTGATCGTATTCAACATGTAGACCAGTTGAAGTGTCACGCCACCTTGTTGCTGCAGTATTCAAACGGCAAAAGAACAGACATTGTATTAATAGAGGAAAATGAAGATATCAAATGTAGATCAAGATTCATATACATTTTCTTTCTAGATAAGTTCCAATGAATATTATACCTAATCCAAGGTCAACCAGAAACAATTTTTTCTCGTCAGGAGTCCCAGGTGGCCCAAGAAGAAAGTTCTCAGGTTTTACATCCCCATGCACATACCTGCAAAAAAAAACAGCAGCCAGAATGACAAGACTTACTTCAGAACCAAAAAACACTGTTACTTTCCGTGAAATACTGAAATTTTTGCACCATTGTGAACACTCAACAAGATCACGTCGAGTATGGTAAAAGTAGTTCAGCACTTTGTGGATGCATAGACTTCAACACATAAATAAATGTAGTTAGAGAAACCTTTTATTCTTATGATTCATAGTTGATGACATCTACTTGTTATGACAAGACAACTTGATCTCTTCTATAACAACCAAACAACAATCCTCTGTTCAGAGCCAAGCTCCATAGATCTAGGCTATATCACAATTACACAGAACTTATAATCTCTAAAATAGAACACAGCTATCCAGACGAAGTAAGAAAACAGTCATTAACATTAGAAAGATATACTTACCCTCTAGAGTGCAACTTCTCTAATATTGAGATAGCTTCAATGGCAATGCATGCTACCATTTCAGTAGACATCCTGAAATTGGCAACATTACAGATCCAAACTTAAGAGTTTGGAGGAACAAGCATATGATATCAAAAGATAGCTCCTGAGTACAGATAATGGAAAATAGATCTCACGTATGGGAATTGTTGTTCCAGACATCCCATAAACTAGGACCAAGCATATCCATGACCTGCAATATTATAGAATATCAGTAATCTTAGTGGAGATTTGAAATGAAATGCAACTTGAAACAAGAATAAAGTAACTCAACTACATAAAGAGATCACGTACCATAATGTAGAAATCACCTTGACGTCCCTTATAATGAACACGTGGTATACCATGACTACCACCAAGGGCACTAGGGGAAAAAAAGCAAATGGCATGAATTGTTAAGATAATGTTATATCAGGTATCAATACTCGGAATAAAAAACGTACAGATATAATGATAAAATAAACTGAAGACTTACTTGTAGACCTGCCACTCATAAGGTGGTCCATAGTTACAACCTTTGCTACTTCTGTGCTCAAATTTTAAGGCAACCTAGAACCAGAAACGGACAGTATGATCAATTTGGACATCAAAGAGAGTCCTCTCCAACATATTCAGCAGAAAAGGCAAATAAATGCAAAAAGTAATGTTCCACCTCTACGGCTCCAGCGCCAGTTCGTTCATGAGGATTTGTTATATTTACACGACGACCTACATACACTTGACCAAATCCTCCTTTACCAAGCTTCTTCTCAATCCTATAAGTTGGTGATCCGCCAACCTGGACCTGTTACCCGCACAAGGAAAATAGTAAATTCAACAACTCAAATTGAATCCTTCAATTAGAAACTACAAGGAAAATTTGAACAAAAAGGCAAGAATAGCAGCAACAAAATCCTCCATGCTGACAGCATTATGAAAAATCGGGATTCTGTCCCATACAGGAGCACATATTCTTATCAGTCACAAAAGCACATTTATCCTAACAATCAACATTAATAATGACAAGCTTAACAGCATATACAGTTATCCTAACAATCATCATTAATAGTAACAGCATACTTTTTTTTCTTATCGTGGTACCCTCTTTTAAAGGAACTAGCTCAATAGCATAATTCTCATCAGAGAATCTATATTTGCATAGCTTAATTGACAAGAGAAACTAAGTAAATGCCTACCATGTTAGAGATAACAAGGCAAGTAAAGAAACAACTCGCAGATAGCACTCACGCGTCCTTTCAATCCGTTCCCTCAAAAAGACCTCAAAAAGAAAAAAGAAAACAACTTTTCATTCAAGAAAACAGGTGACAGAAAAGCAAAACAATCACAAATAAAAGAAGAGAGAAGCTACTCTGGTTTATGTAACTGTGTGTACTAAAACACCTAAAAGACTGAAGCTTTCCAACTTCATGCTCTAAATTATGCACAAAATTCATCACCCATTTTAGATGATGAGAAAAACAACCTTAGTTTCACAGCAACCAAAAACCTCCTACATCACATCCTCATCACTTAAGCATATCACTTAAAATTACCAACAAGAAAAAAAAGAGAAAAAAAATAATTTAATATAACCTAAGAGACATCTGATTCTTCATATGTTGCCAAAATGAATACTCTATTTGCCTAACTATTTAGGAAAAAGAGTTCGTTTTTGCAAGCTCAATCTTCGAGACTGTGGCAAAACAGTTTATTTGAGAAGCTTTTACCCAAAAATAACTCTTCTTGAAGATTTTCATACTCAATTTTCAAAAATGAAAATTGCAGAAAACATTTCTAAAGGATTGCTTAAAGCACGCTTAAGACTTAGAGCTCGGAGAAGCCCAGGTTGTGCACTTCACATCCCTTAATCGTTGCTTTAGTGTAGGCTTCAAGGTGCTAAGGCGTGTGGGACCTTCACCAACGAGTTCCTATCTTTAAGAGCACATCATATAGCTATAACTTAAATATAGTTTTTAAATTCTTTTGTCCAAACAACTATGTTTGTGTTTACAATTACATTTTTCTGCATTATATTTCTTATTTTTTGTTTTTTCTTCATTGGCATTTTTCTGTGCCCATGCTTTGATTGCGCTTTGAGCTTAAAGCTCCAACAAACTTTCGTGTTCTTTTGGCTTTATGCTTTTGACAACTTTGTTAGCAAAACTATCAAAAGCACGTTTCCTAAAAACTGTTTTTGCAAAAAAAAAAAAAAAAAATCAAACAAAACCACTATATATAATTAGTATCACAATCAAATGGACCTAAATGAAGCAAAATGAATAGAGTATTAAGAATTCATATTATCCACCGCAAGTGGCTCTGGTTATTAGAACACCGTACCCTTTCAGGCAATGGAGGTGTGTTGCCTTCATCCTCCGCGCCTCCTCCCAAAGCTTTATTTCCACTTCCTCCGCCACTCTCATACTCATCCATTTCCTCGCTCTCCTTTTCCTCTTCACCAGTTCTCTGCGACGACACTGTTTTCTTCACAACAACATCATTTTCAACTGCCACAGCATGCACGACGTCGTTTTGCTTCTTCTTCCCTCGCTCTTTAGGCGGCGCGTGTGGTGGTGCGTTAGGAGCAGCCGGTTGAACGTCGTTTTTCTTCTTCCTCCCTCGCCTTGTCGGCAGCGCGTGCGGTTCGTCGTTCGGTGACGGCGCGTGTTGTGGTGCGTTAGTAGCAATCGGTTTTTGACGGCCTCTGCGCACTGCGCTACGCAGTTGAGGCATAACGATCATCCATCAACTTGTTGATAACCCTAAATCGACCTTCACAGACGACTTCCAGAATCTTCTACAGGCAAATTCGGAGTTTTTGAAAATCGGAGGACATGTAAGCCCGAGAAATGTAGTGTGTGTGTGCGTGAATTAGGGTTCTGGATCAGTTAATATCTCTGTGGAGGAAAATGAAAAGTAAAAATGGCTCCACAACGGAAGTGGGTCTATATCCAGACAGAGATGGAGAAGAAAGACAAAGCAATTCTCTTTGTTTCCTTATTTGATTTTTGTAAATTGTAATTTAATTAAATATAAAAACATACATTTAATTATATAAACTCCACGGTGAAAACGTGTCCATTCAAGTCTGAATTAAACTAGTACTTACTAGTACTAGTATTCCAACTTATTATACTTTTGTTTAAGATCAAGCACCAAGTATTTTTTTTTTTTTTTTTTTACTTCGTGGGCGTTTGGATGTAAGAATTATAAAATATAGGAAAAGGCCACAAGAAAAAAGTGAAAATATTATTTAAAAATTAGAATTGTGTTTAGATATAAATATAATTTTGGACTATTTTTAAATTTTTGTGAGTGAACTGAAGTAAAAACTTTGAAAAATAGCTTTTTTACATTTTTAAAAATTACAAAATTTATCTTTAAGTGAAAATTAAAAAATCTATGATCAAATACTCATTTAAAAAAAAAAATAATAAAAGTCGATTTCTTTTTTTATGACCAAACAGGTTATATTCTTAATTAGAGAGTGGATATTTCAATTCTTAAGAAAAGGGAAGAGATTGGGTATTTTTGTCATTTGATATTTTGATCCATATAGTGTCCTTATAATTATTAGTATAAGGTTTAGATCTTCGACTTTTTCAAATTGTTTAATTTTGGTTGAAAATTTCCACTAGTGTATAATGTTTACGAGAATTATAAAGATATGCAGAACGCCAATATAAAATATGATTCACATGTTGTAAATTGTATTTTAATACAATTTGCAATTGAGAAATAGAATTTATCATAGCAATTGAGGACGACGACAACAACAACAATCATCTAGTAAAATCTCACTAGTGGGGTTTGGGGAGAGTAGTGTGTACGCAGACCTTACCCATACCCCGAAGGAGTAGAGAGGATAATGTGTACGCAACATTATCCCTACCCCGCATACCTTATCATAGCAATTGAGGAGCGACTTATAAATTGCTCTTGAGAAATGCAATATAAATCGCAATTGAGAAATGCAATTTAATGACAAAGGCGAGATATAAATCGTTGTTCCATTCGAATTATGAATCGCAAAACAAATGCGATGTGAGAATCGCAACCGACAATACGACTAATAATTCGCAATTATCGGATGCAACTTTAATACGAATAGCATTTATAATTGCAATAGATAAATGATTTATAAATCGTAAGAGATAAATGTAACTTAGACTTATAAGCGAATTGATAGGTGCATCTTATAAATTACAATTGACAAACAATACTTTTAGATCGCAATTGACAAAATACGATTTATAAATCCAGTTGATAAGTACGACTTTACGAATTGAGTAATATCTTTATAATCGCAATTGTCAAATGTGACGTAAAGAGACTTTTAAAATGCAATCAGCATTTGCGACTTACAATCTCAATCGCCAGATGCAACTTATAAATCGCGTCAACTCTGACATATTAATTGCAATAAAGAAGACTAATAAATCGAATCGGCAAATGCATTGCAATCGAATTCGACTTATAAACAGTAGTTACTGAATGCGACTTATAAATTGCAATCATTGTCCTGAACGCGACTCCTAAAGCGAAATTGCCATATGCTACTTATAAATCGCAACTATATATAATCGCAATTGAAATGTGTCTTCTATATCGCATTATCTATAATCGCAATTAGAAAATGTGACTATAAGTTGCAAAACATATTAATAGCAACCACAAAAGCAACTTATAAACGCAATTGTCAACTGCGACTTATGTTTTCTTGAAAATCGGCAAAGGTTTATCATTTTGTTCTCCCTATGTATTTCCCTCTCTGCTTTCTTCCTCCGCAACCTGATCCAAATCACCACCACCGCCCTCTTCCACCGTCAAGTCATGTCATCGAGGGTCTCCGTTACAGTATCTCAGGACGGTACCGGCGATTACTGCACAGTACAAGATGCAATAGACGCCGTTCCGTTAAGCAACAAGTGTCGCACTGTGATTCGCGTAGCTCCTGGTATTTATAAGCAGCCAATTTACGTTCCCAAAACGAAGAATTTCATCACGCTTGCTGGGTTCAATCCTGAAGACACTGTCCTCACTTGGGATAATACTGCCACTAAAATTGATCATCATCAGGTACATCTTCAATTTTTTTTTTTTTTTTTTTTTTTTTTTTTTTTTTGCATTTTTTTTGGATTTAAGTTATATAAACTGACATAATAAAGATTTCTAGAGTTTTAGTAGACGTTTGGCCATAAGTTTTGGAAAAAAATTCAAATATGTGTTTGGTTGTAAAATTAATTTTGGGAGATTTTGGAAACCAAAACTTCAAATCTCAAATATAGCTTAAGACCTCTTTTTGGGCCAAATCATGACCATTTGGGACTTTTTAACTTGCCTCACAGTTCTTGTCCAAACACATTGTCAATTTCAAATCAAACTTCACCCAAATCAGCTTTTCCCAAAAAATATTAGGAATCTACGTCCAAACGAGTCCTAGTGTATTGTAACCTGTTATAATATGTTAATCAGTATTTTTTAGAGTTATTATCAATGCTTAACTTAGAGATTACATGTCACTATTAAACTCTTTTTTCTGTTATAAATTTTAGAGACTAGTATGTGGGTTTAAGTTTCATTGTCGTTAAAAAAGGTTTT